>NW_009926063.1:56538-86341 GCF_000696875.1 Nestor notabilis | reverse complement strand
GGGGGGGTAGTGGGTGTCTGTTGGAATTCAGGGGATTTTTTTTGCCTGAATACATGTTGAATTCTTGTAACTTCAAACCTAGTTACAAAGATCTCTCTTGAACCTAGAGTGATTTGCATATAGACATCTCTTTTACATGTGAGGGACAGGTAACACAGTTGGGGACAGTGGGAGGTGAATTTGAGGCTTTCAAATGAGAGAATCCCCTGTGTGAGTGAAAGAAGGCTTTGTTTGTGGTTTTGGGTTTCTGCTTTTTTTTCTTACCCTATAAAGATTTATCACTAGAATTCTAGTTCATGTTTATTAATTAAAAATAGCCATTTCTTCCTAAAGTATTTAGAGAGCTTGGGTCTTAATGGGGGAGCCGAAGACAATGCAAGTCTTCCAGGTACAGAGATACAGAGTCCACAGCACATGGCTATTCTGTAGCATTGAAGTTGTAGTGAGCACACCTTTCACTGCATTAAGGCTTTTCTTCCTCACTGTTGGAAAACTGGTCATATTTTAGCTGAGAAGACACAACTACGTGATCACTGTGCTTTCGAAGTGATTAGGATAGGTGATTATTAGGACTTTCAATATTAATTTTATAAAGGGGGACAGTGGGGAAAGTACTGCTGCTTAAAATTATGTTGATTCTTCTTGGATTCGGTCTGAGTAATGGAGAGCAGGATTTGGCTCTCCTAGTTAGCTTACATCTCTCTGTTCATGGCAACATACACAATTGACAGAGCATCCACTTTCATTGCTGAAGAAACAGCAAAGTGAGCCAGTTTGTCAGATGTCATATCTGTTTGTTTCATTCAGTGACGTGGAGATCCACAGCCAGCCAAGGTACACACTACTGAATGCACCTAATTCTTACTGCTTATGAACAAGAAACTTGTTGCCTATATCCTGGTTTTTTTCGGGCTTCTAATTGATGAACCTAGAAAGCTTGGACTCTCTGTGCCTCTTCATTTGCTTTTATTAAGAGTCAGGAGCAGAGACATCTTGCTACCACTGTTTACTGTTGTTTTCAACAACGTTTTCTTACTATAAAACAGATGTGTAATTTGTAGTCTGAGACTGAGATTGTAGCATTGTAAATGCATTGTGCAACTTCTTGTTTTGGAAGGTGTGTATCTCTGTAAATTTCTGTTTCTATAACAGCTGTTACAAAAGTAGCAGATTCTGAGATCTGTGCATACAGCTTTGTCTGTATCCTCCAAAATCAGGAAAGAGGATGCATTCTGTGTACCACACCAAAAAGGCATGAAAAAGTTACTTGCCTTTTTGTTGCACATGATTTCCCACATCTTCCTGCAATAACAACACTTGCTGCTTGCCATCTATGGCTTGCTAAGTATACAGGCTGAATTCTGTTCTTTTCCATTGAAGACCAGCTTTAATTTCAGGGCAGGAAATAACATTGTATAGCAAATCAAAGTCACTGAATGGCCCTGTGATTGCTGTAAATGTCTACATCACTGGCCTTATGTCAGTTCCCCATCTTTTATTTTTGTCCACTTGAATAGCATTTAGTTTTCTTTCAGTGTAATACAATGTTAGTTAGAGTTTGCGATACTCCTGTTGAAAGAAAGGAATGAGGTGAATTGGCTTTGTCTTTGGTAAAATGAATTTTAGCATTTTCAAATATTGTGTATCAGGAGGAGAGGATCTACTGTGTAAGTAAGTGTGTTCTGATGGAGATGTCTTCTGCTACTAATCTTTCTTCTGTTCCTCAGATTTATTTTTATGTGTGCTTCCCTTCATGACAGTAATGCAGATTTTTGAACCTTTTCTTCTTCCATTCTAGGCCTTCTAGAACACTTGATATGCCTTTTAATTCTGGAAGGAATTTACTTGGAAGAGGGTTTGTGTTATAGCATTAAGAGTGATGGCATGTTTTCCTCTAAAGTGGTATTTGAGTCTCAAGTTTGTGGGTTATACCAGAAGAGGACCAGGCTGGTTTAATCTCATAATCTAAAGGTAACTAACAATATATATATTTGGCTGGACCACTCAATATTGAGGAATATTTACTCTTCTATAAGCAGTGTGTTTTCATGCTTGAACTGGAGGGTTAAGGAAAGAAATTGCCTAGGTATTCCTTTCATAAGCATATCAGCATAATTGCCAGCTATCTCAGAGATAAACTGTATTGTTTTGATGAAACTTAGAAAGCCTGTCCTCGTCTTTGTTTTCTTTCTCCAAATCTCCCATTTGTTAGAGCAAGATCTTAGGTACTTAGATTGTTAGCTGAGAGCTCAGTGTGTGAATTACGCTTGGGGTGGGCATCACTGTGTGCCTGGCGGAGGGATTTGATGGAACTGCAGGAGAATGAAGGGTATAAAATGCCATAAAAACTTTAGATGTAAAATTGATGTCAGAAACAAGTCTCAGGAGATACACATTGTTGGGGAAGCAGAGAGATTTAGTTGGGGGATGTATTTTTTGTTTTGTTTGGGTTTTTTTACCATTTGAATGTCTAGGAGAATGGTACATGTAGAGATAGCTTGTCTTTTTGGTACTGTAGTACTTGCTTCAGCACTTCTCTATTCACAGTCCTTGTTCTGGTCAGTGTGCTTTTAGTTTCCTGTCTCTGCCCTTTCTTTCTTTTCTTCTCCAGGGTGTCGGAGGAAAGGCACTCTCCACCACAAAGTTTGTTTTCTGAAAAGTGTTTGGCTTTATGTGTGGTGGGTTCTGTTTTTCTGCCTGTAACCACCGAACAGGGTACAGAGCCCTCCAGCAGCATGCAGCCCCCACCTGCAAATAATGACATTTTGTCCAGGGCCCTGGGTCTCCCTTTTATTATTTTCAATCTTCATCATAGAGATGAAACAATTAGTGCTCTGAAATTTCATTTGTGGCTGATGCTCCCTTCTGACTTTAATGAGCAAATGGGATAACTTAAATTAGTGTGAGCACTTGGAAGCTGCCTCTTCCATGCTTACAGCTATATCATTGGCTGTATTGCATGATAATACGCAACTTATGTTTCAGAACAACATAAATCTGACCTGGAGCAGATTTCAGAAGCCAGAAGAAGGGGTGTAGTTATGGACATAAACCCAACCGAACTGTGGCAAAACAACTTGGAAGTGGGTTTATTTGCATTTTTCCATCTCTGCATATTTATAGTTAATTGCTTCTGTATACAAGTACAGTATTAGATGTTAGAGCATCTGGAATACGTAACAGTATAATCAGGTAAATATGTGGCTGCTGTGTCATAGCACTTGAAATCCCAGTATTCTCAAGAGTTGTGTTATTTATTTGTCTTTTCTGAAGGATCTGTCATGTGTCTGCATCACCAACAGCAAGCCACTGGCATTATTGGATTTGGGTTGGAGAGACATTTGGGCCACTGCGGATGACAATGAGCTACTGTGCTCTGTAGGATACATCCGGCATCATACACCAAAGAGGTTTGCAGTTATTTTCTGCATACCAACAGTGCTGAAGACAAATCTAGAGATGAGAGGTTGAAATCTTTGTTCCACTGAGAGGCTTTCCTTGGTACCAAGATTTCACTCCCAATTCCTCACTTCCTAATTCAAGAATCTTCTAATATTTTGTTGTTCCAGTTTAAGGGTTCAAACCTTTATGACTCCATTAGGAGTTGGATTGGATCACCGAAACCTTTTCATTCATGTGTAGCAGCACATCCATCATTTGCACTAGTATAGGTTACTGCCATTAGTACTATTCTTTAAGAACATATGGTTTAGATATGTTAAAGTTTATGGATCTGGCTCTAGCCAGTAATGTTCTTTTTCATTATAAGGCTGTTAAAAATGTCTCTCAGGTTAGAAAGTAATCCAAGGAATGGAATTGTATTGGAACAGTAGGCCTCATCTTTCTTTTTCTAAAAACATCAGGGATAATTCTGTCAGGCAATGAGAATTTATCCATCACAGTTCATTAATGCTCCCAAACCCTATTTTTAGCTTTTTCCACAGAGTTAGGAAATGAATGTATCCATCTGGGCTGCAGGAAGAAGAAACTTTGAATGCGTTTTTGCTTCCAAAGCAAAAAATTTTGTCTCAGTGGGACAGGCAAAGCTTGCCCGTGCTGTTGGCAGCATGTTAAAGGAAAATGTTGCTGATGAAGCTAGAAATCTCTGTGGGTAACAGTAAAACTTTAACATAAAAAGGGGTCTCTCATGCAAAACCAACCAAACTAAAAATTACAAAGTGACCTCTTAAAGAATGAAGAGGTTCTTTTCTGTACCTTCCCAAAGTAGATGCTGCTTGTGCTTATAAAACGATTTTTGAAGTCACTGCCCTGCTGGCTACTACTTTGTCCCCACTGCATCAAAAAAAGGGAGCTGGGGGGCAGAAGGGAGACAAAGTGGGAATAAGGAAAGAAGAGAAGCTGGAGGAACAGTTTGAATCACCTCACATGAAACTGATGATCAGGGATGAAATGTTGCAGTGTTTTAGCTTTCAAAAAGCTGTATTTCAAACACTATATGCTTCATATCAAAACTAAGTAGAGCACTCAACGAGATCATAAAAATAGCTGATGAGTAAGAAAAAGGTGATGGGAAATGCGCATCATTCCCACCCTCGCCGTCCCCTGTGCTTGCCTTTAAAGCCCATGCAGAGGGTTTGTTACTCTGCCAAGGAAAAGCATTGCCCTTGTCTTCTCTTCAAAAACAGCTAAAAGGAACTGCTTGTTCAGCGTTACATCCAGGAATACCACATCTTCCTTCTGTGCTGTGGGGTCCTCTGGCTGATCTGTTCCATCACCGATCAGTTTGAAAAAGGCTTTATTTATTACCTGCAAGACAAAATACACAAGTAACTGGAGTCATCAGAGCATGACAGTGAAGAGACAAATGAGAGTTTGAGTAAATGATGAAGCACATGAAGTAATCAGTAACTTAGATAGCGGCACAGGATAGACTCCATGGATGATTTAGAAAAAGATATTGGAGCACTTGCTCCAGAACATGTGAAAAAGCTCTACAACTGCTTAACAATTTAACATAATTTGTTTTCTTTTTATGAAAGACAGCCCTCTCCTTCAAGCTCTCCCTCCTTCCCCTTGGAACTTGAACATTGGAGCCTGTCTTCAGGTGAGGTTGTGTGCTGCATGCACCTCTGTGTGTGTGATTTCTGGGAATAGTCCCTCCCAGAATGATGGAGCATTATCCTCAACAGCCCAGTAGCTGCAGCCTCTACTACATGCTCCAGCTGTGGTGCCTGGAGGTGTTTGAGCTGGAGGTGGTAACAAATGCAGTCTAACTTGTACGTACAGCACCTAGCACACTTGGATCTCAGACTTCATCTCTGTGTTGCTTGTTGTGTTTGCTGCTGTGATGAAATCTGTATAGTTTGAAGGCAAACCCATTGCTGCTGACAGGTTAATCTAAGGAGTATTCATATCTTCCAGTCATCTTAAAAGTCCCCAACTGAGCATGTCCCACACGGCTCTTCCCCAACTGAGCATGTCCCACACGGCTCTGACTGGTTTGCTCTAGGTAAATTTACACAGTTAAAGAGGCTGTAAATGAGCAGGAGGCATAGCTTTTAAGTGCCAGTAATGTGTACTGTACCTTTCCAACTGTTAGATTGGCATCACTTATTCTACTGAGATTTGCCCCCTTCCCCAGCAGCGTAGGCAGTTCCATATTTGCAAGAAGCTCCTGTAGATCGGAGCTGCCTTCTATTGTTAACTCTGGCAGCGTTAATCTAATTTTTCTACAGAAAAAAGAGAGAGAGAAGAGTGAGTGCGTGCTCTCCACTGAAAACATAATGTTTGAGCAGCCCTGGGGAACAGACTTGTGGTAACAGCCACAAGAAGTGCTCGGTGTGTGGGGACAGAACAGCTACCAAGGGCCAATGGACACCATGTCACTGTTTCCAAGTGGGAAGTTAACCTAAATCTGCATTGGGTATGCTATTAAACCCCAGATCATCCCACTTCATGGGTCCTGTTGCTTGTTTCCTTGAAACACCTCCAGATAATAAGCCAATCCCTCCAAAGTTGAGCTCCCCTGGAGTGAGGCCCCCCAGGTTTATCATGGAATGGCTTGGGTTGGAAGGGACCTTTAAGATCATCTAGTTCCATTCCCATGCCATGGGTTTGCAGTTGTTTCTCTTTGTACTGAGTGTTAAACCCTCCCTCACAGCATCCAACCCCCAGTCAGTGAGCGGGCAGGTCTGTGAGGTGCACCTTGTCTCATTCCTCCCTATGGAAGGATGCCTGTGCCCAAGCCCTACCTCGGGGAGAGCTGCTGGAGCCAGGCCAAGGACTGCAATGGCAGCTCGGACTCCACGTCGCTGTCATTGATGGGCTGCAGCAGCACCAGCAGTAGGGTCTTGCTGATGGGCACTTCCACCACAGAAAAAGTCCCACTGGCATCAGTTTTGTAGTTGAATGTCCCCGTGAATGACAGCATAGGAACCATGACCTTCGTGTTTGAATCCACCCAGAACTCCTGAGCCTCTTTGAGCCGGGAGACTTGCTTAACGTTCACTGAAAAACAGATTGAGAAAGAGGAAATTGACTCTTCCTTCACTCCCTGCCTTTGCCCTCAGCCAGTACATATGTTTGTTTAAAACCAACAGCCTGTGGATTAGACAAGGGCTGTGTCTATAAAATCATATTTAACTGCAATAAACACATGTATCTTGCCTTTAGTATGTTTTCTGGTGGCACGAGGCAGAGGCTGGTGCACGATCACAGCACAGGGACCACAACCATTCGGACTGCAGCCAAAGCTGCTGTATTTCTGCTGGCTTTGTGGCCTTTCCTGGGAACACTATTACTGCTTGCTTGGTTGCCCCCTTCCTCACAGTGCAGGGTCTGCTTAGATTTCCTCTCCATCCCTTGCATTGTGTTGATGGTACATTTGGGAGCACATCCATCAGGAGCAGCCCTTGCTGCAGTAGTGCTCTCGGTAGTTGGGTGGGCTCAGGAGAGAGGAGGTAGCACAAGCTCTGGCTGAGTTCTCACCCTTGCTATCATGTGAACCAAAGCAACGGGGAAGGTAGTAAGCACAGCTCTGAAGTGTCAATTGAGCCAAGGAGGTTAGAAAGGACGTACCTGAATGTTTGCTAAACCTTCATATAAATTTCTTACCCAGTTCAAAAGTACGGGAACCCTTGCTCTCACCTCCCCCTGCTTCTATGCAGCTTTGCATTTCAGCATGTTATCTGCTCACTGCCACAGATCAGCGCCGCTGCCCAGTTAAGCAGATAATCCTGTTGGCATTAAAGAAACTACTGCCATCACTGGGCAAAGACCAGAAATCTCGACATTGATGTTCAGTGGAATTAGGGAATTAGGAATATAGATGTGTATGTTGTGTTAAACAAAAGGACTCCTAACATTAATGTAACTAACACTAATATAAAATAGAAGCTGGTCTAGCTGTACGGTTAACTAGTCTATTCTCCAATAAAACCAGGTAAAGGCTGGACCCTAACATATTTAATACGTAATGAGTGATTTTGCATAGGAACACTTGCCTTTTAAATGAGCTTTTCTAAAAAGAGCATTTAGGCACTTTCACCTACTATAACTTCACCAAAAAGAAGCAGCAGTTAGGAGATCTGAAAGGTGTAAGCAAAACAAGGATAAGGCAGTAATTCACCTTTTTGTCTTATTTTATATTAAGGGATGAGAGCAGCAAAGAGCCACCTTCACAGGATCTGTATAACCTGCAGAATCTATTCTCACAGGATAGCAAAAGTCAAGACTGTAACAGAGTTAAAAGGAAAAAAAAAAAAGAATTGAGCATTTAGATAGCTAAAAGCATCAAAGTGGGATAGTAACTGATTTTAGATAGTCTTGGGAAAGATACTGAAAAATTTCAAAGCTCTCCTACTGACTTTGGGACTGAGCCCGTTAATACTATGCCAGTTGTGAACCAGGACAGGTCAGTACCCCTGTGTTTGAAGGAGCTGTGGCCTTCCCAGAAGCACGGCCACTACTTCACACAGCCTGCCCCCAAAATAAGCATTGCTTCCTCATACCTGCCAAGCAGACATCCACTGCAAACAGCAGGTCAGCAGATGGATCAACGTCTGTCAGTAAGCACTTGCTTTGGCCCTTGCTTTTGGCCTCCATGAAGGTATTTATTTGCTTTGCTGCCTCGCTTGGGTTTGAAAAGTCAACAGCTCGGGCATAGAGAGCATCAGCAGAAGGGAGCAAGTCCTGCACAAACAGCTGGGATAGAGGCACTCCAGGGGCAGAGAACAGGCAGAGCATCTTGGAAAACTGCAGCTCCTCGTCCCTACTCTTGACAAGGTTTTCGATCATCCTCAGGCTGGAAAAGACTTCCTGTCCGAACACCCTGGAGATGCAGTCAGGGTCTCCGGAGGGGGGAACAAATCCCAGCAAACCCTGCAAATCAGCTGCTGTCTGGTTTGAGGCACCCAGGTAGAAAGACACCAAGGAGCCATAGAGGCTGGTTGGGGACAGGAGCAGGTTTTGGCCCTGCCGCGCTTCCCGCAGTGCGCTGTAAAACCGAGCGCCCAGGATGTGCACAAAGTCCTTCACGTAGCGCAGTGCCTGCTGCCCCTGGCCACTGTGGCTTGCGGCCTCCACCTGGTCCTTGTTCAGGTCATTTTCATAGGCAGGTGTGGTTTGGGACTCGATGGAGGCAGGTACAAAGGTTTTCTTTCCCTCCGGGACCAGGCTTTCCAGCTCCTCACAGTTACTCTTGTTGAAAGAAAACAAATTGAAAGGGTGAACATAGACCCGGTCACAAGTCAGTGGGGTGAGGAACGCCAACAGACAGAGAAGTTCTGCTACCAGGTTCATGTTGAAAACTTGCTTCCACAGAGCCTGCTGAAAGAAAAAGTCGGGAGGAAAGAAGGCTGATCAGCCGGCAGTAAATACAGTTTTTCTTTCTTGCAGGGTGAGGCGTTTGTGCTGCGTTGGAGTTACAAAGGCAGGAATTTAGCGCTGACTGGTCTGACTGTGCCCCCTTTAAAGCCCAGTGTGAGATGGCCACCAGTTTCAGTGGCTGCAGGTGGGGAAGTGCTAAGCACAGGTTTGATTCCATTACCCACTGCAGTCCGCTAAGGGTTTAGCACGGGAAGCAATGTGGTTGTGCTTGCAAACTGGAGTGTGCTAGCTCTGACAAAACATTATAATAATGAAACTACATTGCTCATGGGACCTGGCCAGAGCACTGTCTGCAAACTGCTACACTAAATCTTGCTGACACATGGACAGGCTAAGCGATTTGCCTGCTGTTACGCGACAAGTGGGTTTGGAAAACAGGTCTTTTAAGGTCCAACCATTGGACGTTCCCTCTTTGTCTGCCTAGTCAGCATAATTCTTGGCCCTAGAAGAGCATTTTGTGTTCTCACAGCCCAGCACAAACATTCGTTCTAGCTCCTAGACAAACACACTCAAGGCTTCTTTATACAAATGTGTTAACACTGAAACCATTTTCATATCCCCTTCTTTATCTGAACACAGACTTAGAAGGGTAAGCTGAGTTTTACTCCACTGTACAGGCAGGCTTCTCCTGTAAGTAAAGGACCACATGCTGCTCTTGGTTTTCCTGATGAGAACTAGAGAATTTTACTGTGTGTGGATGTCACTGGTGTTCTGGCACAAAGGATCTGGTGCATACTGGGAAGGAGAAAGTCACGGGCACGCATATATGCACACAGGCGTGGATACACGCATATGTGCAAACACAGTGACAAATTTTGCATTTTTATAGTAATTGCTTTTCCTGCATCCAGTATTTTGGTAACTAACCACTCTGCTGTACTCTCTCTGGATTTATAGTATATGACTTAGAATTTGTGCATTTGAAATAGAAATGCATTGGAAATTATGCATCTATAACACTTATCATTGGTCAAAATGCTGTTGTTCAGAACTGTATTTTTATTCTACTAGTAATTTCTTATTTACTGTAGCTCTATTCCCCCTTTTGCCATTTCCAGGCTCTGCAGGACTCACTGGATGGGCAAAATATTAAGTACCCAAGCTCTGCTCTCCACCTTCTTTCTCTAAGATGCTTTATGTTGCTCCAGCTTCTCAGGTATTGTAATGCTGAGAGCCTGAGCCTTTTGAGAAGACACAGTGAAATGTCTGTCTCACCAACACTTTAATTTACACAGAGCGGAAGTGTTTGGGTTTAAATCCAGCCATTCAAGACCTGGCACTTTCCCATCCTGACTTACAATGGATAACCGTAGTCATTTCACTGAGAGATCCCTGAGTTTCATGCTTAATAATACTCCAGTTTGCAGTATCACCATTCTCTTGCAAATACAAAAACTGAGACATGCAGATGCTCGGTAATTAGACGTACCTTGCTAAGTGCATATGCCTG
The DNA here is from genome assembly GCF_000696875.1 of Nestor notabilis. Lineage (NCBI taxonomy): Eukaryota > Metazoa > Chordata > Aves > Psittaciformes > Psittacidae > Nestor > Nestor notabilis. The sequence continues at coordinate 76,044 of NW_009926063.1, read as the reverse complement.
CTAAAGTGCACATCTATATTCCCAGGCTGTAGGCTCCTGTCTAACAGCTTGGTTTGCAAATGGAGTTTCTGCTGTTGTGATGGCCCCTCAGGATTTCTTAGCTTCTTCCTAGCCAGTGCCTGCGAGTCAGGTCTGAAACTGCTTGCTCCTCAGAGATATGGAGGGGAGGACCTGCTGTAGATCTCTTCATCCAAGGATTGCTCTTCCCTATTCACTTCCACCCAATCCTCTAAATTAGCATGTAGGCAGCGGCAGTCGATGCTGCCATTCCTTCTGCTCCCTGCCCTGTCTTCACCTCCCCAGTCCTGCTGGCAGCAAGTAACATGCATCACAGAGCTTCCTCATTGCTTATGACCAGTTAAAAAATTATCTTGGGACGTGCCTTCCCAACTTCACTTTCAGAGTTAACTGAACCACTGTGCTAGTGCATTTCTAGACTGCTTGCTGCATTTTCCAGACTGGGATAGCTCAGGAAAACAAACCAAAAAGCCACAAATTACAGGCACTGCTCTTTTCACCCTGTGTCTCCACCTTACAATTCTTTTGAAGCATTTCTTAATCTTCTTTGTGGCAGCCGGGAGGGTGGCTGTGTGCCAGCCAGTCAGGCTGTGCCATTAGGCACCTTTGGTGCCCAGCAGTTACTTCTCTACAGCTGCCAGAGCCACCATGAGCAGAAGAGGAGCAGTTCTCTTTGCCAGCATTTACACTAAGCCCCATCTGTGGAAGCCAGCGTGTTTTATTTCCCTAGAGAAGTCAGCCCCAAGCTTTTCAGAAAATCAGGAAAACCTGAGCTGAAAGACTGGCTTTCAAAGCAAATCCAGTAAGTGTGCCTACTTGCCTTGGCTCTGGTGTGTGCCACCCCTCCAACGCTGTCCCCCTCGGGCAAGCTCCTCTTTTCCCTGGTGTGGGGTGTCGTGATTGTAGCTGGATTTATGCCCTTCCCATGGGAGGGCCCTTTCCACAGGGCCCTGTGTGCAGTGGCATTGCGTAAAGCTACTTTACATCACAGGCTGAAGGGACAAAAAGAGGTAGCTGAGGCCAGACAGGACCCAATGAAACCTGAGCGCAGCTTAACACTGGCTACATAGAAAGTTCCAGGGATGGATACACAACCTTTAACCGGACCCTGCGCGTCTGTGCAGCCTGCAGTTACACATTCACTAAGATAGACATAGGTGTTTTGCTATGAAGAACTTACAGGAGCTGAAAATAACTCAGCTCAGTTTGGGCCAGGTTGAAAGGAATGCAGATTTCTTTGTGCCAATTGTACAGTTGGGCCAGGTATTTTTCTTCTACAATAAATTGCCTTTAATCTCTGCCTTGCAGCCTGGGTTCCCAGTGAGTGGGACATGTATGCTACGGTGAATTAAAATGATTAAGCTCTAGGGTTTTAACCTTTCTTTTCCACTTGATCTATGCAGAAGATCAGAAGTTTGTTCTTTCTCCTCTTCAAAGCAAAATGTGTTGAAAAGGAGAGGATGAAAATTAGATGGATGATGTTGCCAGAGCCAGATCACGGAGACTTTGTCCCTCCTAGTTTCAGCTTCCCAAGTCCTGTTTGGCAAAAGGGGTGGGATTTGGACATCTTTCTGCTGGTTTTGAAACAGTCCTGCAGTTTTGGTGTGCCCCTTCTTCCTCTTTAAACAAATAAACAGTGTCTCGAACTGGGGATGTGGCAGCTGGGTTAGACTGGGCCTCATTCAGTGCCCTTTTTACAGTTAGTAATTAAAATCCCATGGCTTCAATGGGAGTAGGGCTGATCTAACATCTTTGCACCGATTACAGAGGGTCAATCAGGCGTGGTTTGTACTGCAGTGCCCAGTTCCATCTGGGTTCAAGGACAGGGCCAAGGCAGAGAGGGATGCTAAGTAAACGAGCTAGGTTTTGGTTTGCAATCCCCCACCCCTGCTTTCCCCTCTCTCCTGGAGAGTCCTCCCCACAGGCAGTATGGGGGAGAAAGCTGGTCCCTTAGAGGCCAGTGGAGGTCTGGGAGGGATGTGTGACAGCACAGCCCAAATCTGTCTCCCACACTGCCACCCATGCAGGTCCACATCAGGTACTAAGCACTAGCGGTGTGCACAAGTGGCCAGACCATGCCTGTGAGCTATAGCTTATCTATTACATCATTCTAGGTGAGGCTTGAAGACAGCGAAAAGCAAACCCAGCCTGACATTCAGTATCAAGCACAGAGAAACCAAGGCTGTTTCAGCAAAGGGTGCCTTGTGTTCTGTAAAACTCTGAAAAGTATCCTTATTAACAAGAATTATTGACTTTGGATAATAAGTGATGCTAATAACACACACTACAGCTCCCAGACTTACATGTTGCTGTGGACAATAAATACTGGAAGTGGAAATAACATAAACTGTGGCCACTGTATTTGTTTCCTTAAATCATCACTCCTCTGTGCTGTAGAACCCAGAGGAGGGTGGTGTTTGGGTATTTCCTGCTTCCACATGCTGCAGCATGTGGTGTCCTATTGCTATAGGTACCAGTCCCAAGCCAGGCATCCCTGCCTGCAGGGGATGCTGGCCAGCAGAAGAGGGGGAGCAGAAAGTACCTGAACAGTAACTCAGATGTGCTCTGGTGGTTCTGTTATACGAAGACAGTCCAGGTTTTAGGTGAAAGTTCTCAGGGTTTTCAGCCAAGTTGACCTTTAGGGCTCTTTTGGTGTTTGTGCACTCAGTTCTATTGTTCTCTGTCAACAAAAAGTTGTGAATGTCTACGAGGAATGTGGGAGTCTCCCTCCCTCCTCCTTCACCCATCAATAAAGCCGTCAAATTAAAACTCAGCTTTCTCCAGAATATATTCAATGACCTGCTTTCACCACAGTGCTCCTCCTGTTTCAGAGCACCGGGAATTCAGGAATTTGGCTGGCCTCAGAAAAGAGGGAAAACCTTTGGTTTATGTTCATGTCCTGCTATAAAGCTCAGAAACAGGTCCCCTCTAATTTGCTGGTCACTTATGTTCACTCAGTTAATATTCCCCTATTATACATCACACACTAGTGCACTTCTCAGATCTTTGTCTTTTATCTTCTCAGTTTCTACTAAAGGAGAAGCTTTCAGACTAGGAAGAATATAGACTGCTACACCTGGAACACATTTTATCCTAGTAGGACTTAATTATAGCAAGTCTTTAATTTTATTTCCGAGCCATTTTTAGGCAGGTGTGCACAAGCGTTTTGCCAATTACTGTATGTGGACTCTGTTGTCAGGCGCTTTTTTTGTTGGGTTGCCATGGTTTTAGGAACCATCATGTGCTTAAAGATAGAGCTTCAGCTTTGGAAAGAAAAGAGTCTCCACCCCGCCCTTCAGCTCCGATGTCTGAGGATTTGGCTCCCTGAAGAGAGCTGAGCTCAAACTTGGGCAAACTTGTGCAAACAGTTTTCCTGCAACAAGGAACCGAAGGTGAAAGAAAGTCTGTTCTACAGGCATCCCCTGTGCAAAGCAAGCATAGGGCCCACACATGCTTCTTAATGAATCTCGCCCTACTACAGCAGTAAATAAAGGTACAAAGAAACACAGACCTCTCAAATGTGCTCTTCAGCAAAGAAGTTCCTGCTCTTCGTTTGCCTCACTCTTCCCAATTTTTGAGGGGCATTCAGCTCCTCCTTTTATACCCACTCTTGCATAAGCAGAGTCCACCCTCCCTCCTCCCCCCACTGCCCTCATTTCTCTTCAAAACCTGCATCTGTTTTCCCTGCTTGTTATTCATGGTCATTGCTAAGAGGCAGAAAAGAGGGGTGGAAAAACACTGGTACTGTGGATACAAATTCCCTCAAAGCCATGCTCAAAGCGATCAGAGCTCTTGGCCAACCTCGCTCTGCTGAAGCGCTCATAGGGAAACACACCCCTGCCCCACAAAAACTTCTCAGTGTCAGTGCTGATAGCACTCCTTCATGTAAACAGTGTCAGATAGGCTCCAGATATTTTAACCCTGGCAGAGGAACACTAACCCTATAGCCAGCAGTGTGTAATTCAGTCTTGAATGGGAAAATGATTTTGTCCAAGGCAGAATTTCAATTGACTGGCCAAGCAGCTATTCTTTCACTGAAGAACATCTTGTCTCCACTCTGTCAAGAAGTGGTTTTATTGATCCAGATTGTTCTGGGAAAAGCTGCATAAAACTCAGCACTTTGTGTGGAGACAATAGTAAATATTTTATTCTGATTTCTTCAGCTTGTTTTCCAGCTTTCCCAAATTTTGCTCTAAGATCTGAACTCAAAAGGGCCAGATACACTCCTGTGATGATGTTCTTGTGTCCTGCAAGGTTATGGTGGGACTCATGGGGGAGGGATAATAAATTACTCTGCTCACGGCCTCAGACCACAGACCTTCACATGGGCTCTTCCTGGGTTGAGCTGACATGGCTGATCTATATAGATTATGAATTATTATATGGCTGACTCAGGCGTAATAGTGTATTCATGGTCATATATCATTCACTACTAAATTTGAGGGTTTCTCTTTTTTTAAGAATAAAAGTGCCTTGAGTGAGAAGTAGCTGCAAACAATTCGCTTACACAACCTGTGGGTTGATGTTGGTAACTGTAAACCTCTACACCCCATCAACACCCATAGTGTTCCCTCTCTCTTCTGCTTAGGTAAGGGAAGACAGTGCGGGGTCTGGACAAGGCATCCAGTGGAGTGGGCAAACAGGCACTGGGAGGAGGGCAGGAAGGAAGGAAAGAAAGGAAAAAGAGAATGCCCATGTGGGAGGATCAGACAAAAGGAATTCCTCAGCAAGGAATGTCACTTCATTGTCTGGTGCAGTGGCTGCCCCTGCAGGTGTGGCAGGCAGTCATGAAGGTGAAAGGACCACCATTTGTGTGATATCCAGGAAAAAGCTTTGTAGAGCAGTCAACTGCCTACAGAGATCAAGAGGCTTCAGTTTGGAATAGAAACCACTGGTATGGGGAGCATAAATGTAAAATGCTGAAGGTGAACAGAAAGTCCTGAATTGCTGTTGTGTAATGATGCCAGTGGGTTCCCAGTAAAATTACCAGGCAGCAAAGGTAAGTAAAAAGAAGGGCCTTTTTGCTTATATAAACTTCAGGAGGCAGTGCTGTAGGATGCTGTAGAGACCAAAAGTCTTAGCTGGTACACAGAGATTAGATAGAGTCACAGAGGGCAAGAACATCACGGCCTGGGTGTGATTGGGAAATATCTAGACAACCAGCCGTCAAGAATTTTAGCTTGATCCATATAACATCTCTCGGGCTCCTCTCTAAGGGCTTTTCTTCAACTTGGGGTGGAAATAGAGATGTCTGAGCTGAGGCCACCTTATGCTGGCTCATTTTGCAGTACAGACTGGAAACATTCTTTTGGTAGAATATTAGTTAGCTGCTTTTCAGGGGTTTTTTTTCTGTCTTAATCAGGGTATGTGTACTAACCAGTGGCACAGTTACTGCAGTGGAGGCTGAAACATATCTCTGTCTCCTAATGGACCTTTAGGGTCTGTTCTCACTTCAGCTGCACATAAAGTACTTAGCAACTTTTTCCAGAGTAAGTACGTAGGGAGGAAGGGGTAAACTCTAGAGATGGGTCAGGCAGGTTTCTATACATTAGTAAACCATTTTTCCCCCATTACATGAGAACTGTGGCAAGCTGCCATGGGCCCGATTTTATTTGTTTATTTTTGCTATCCCTGGTGGGAAAGGCTGTGCTAAGTAATTTTTTTTAACTGTTTCAGTAAAATTTTGATAAGGAATAGGCTTGCATGTGATTTTTCCCACATTTTCTCTGAGCACCTGACCTCTGCTCTTGTTGGCTGCAACCACTTTTCTGTAAAAGCAGCTGGTGAGCATGGGAGATGTACTCAGCTTGCCCAACTTTTTGTGTAAAGAGGATTGCAAAAAGCTTTTCCATAACAGCATTCAAAGTACAGATGATGAGAGAGATTATCCTGCTTCTGTCACAGGTTCTCATAGCAAGGAGCAATGCAAAAAATGGTAGTGTGGCTGCTGCAAACCCCGAGGACCACGTGTGCCACCCCTGTGCTGGGGCGAAGGGACGTAGTGTGTCAGCCTGGATGATGCCAAAATGCACATGGTGAGTGCGTGGACAGAAAGTCGACCCAGGCCACTGGGGCCTCCCCAAAAGGGCATGTGTGGCACAGTGCTCCCTCCTCACAGGAGGAGAGGTGCCCTGGCAGCCACCCTGTGCTGCAAACCCCGTGTGATGGAAGAGGGAGCATCACCATCTCCACATCTGTCTCTGCTTCTCAAGGAACAGCCCCCTTGAGGAAGATCTGTGTGCCAATGATCCCCTCTCTGTGGATCTCTTCTAATGATTTAATACCCAAATGAGCTCATATTAACACTGGCACATGTTGTTCCAGCTTATAATTACATTTGCCTTGTTACACTTCCATTTGCAGGGCCTGAGAGTAGAGATTGCTTTGTATTTTTGTAACCCTATTTTTTATTTTTCCCAATGGAAGACGCAGTTTCTAATAGCAGTTTAGGACTGGTCTGTGCATAGCCTGCACATGCACACTGAGGCATGACTGTAGGCCCACTGTGTGTGTGGGCAAAGGGAACCTCCTACCCTGAGGATCTCAAAATACCTTACAGTCTAACAGTTACATCAGTGATCTATATTTGATTTTGCTTCCTTCCCTGTGGCAGGTGCTGTGTCTGTGAGGAGTGAGAGACAATCCTGGACCAAAGCAGCCAGGACAGAGCAAGCTTGTCCTAAGAGGGACAGGGGACACAAAGAGGTGATGTGATTCACCTTCAGTCACACAGTGGGTTGGCAACATCTCAAGGACAAGCAGGCAGGTTTTTTGACTCCCAGTGAACTGTTTGATCACACTGTATCTTCATCCCTTGGATGAGAGCTGCAAGGCAGAGGAGCAGGGATGGCAGTGCATGCACAGCAAAATGCTTCCCTCAAAGAACTGGGGCCAGCTTTGTTATCAGCATTGATACACTTTTCATGATATTCTCCTGATGGATACCTTTGTGTCAGGGAGAGATTTTGCACTGTCCCAACATTTCCCAGCTAGGTCAGCCACTGAAGTCTTTAAGTTATTCCCGAGGATGAGCACAGGAAGCAGACAGGTGACCACTGTCTGAGAGATGCCCCAATATTCACCTCCAAAAGGCTCCACCAGCAAACATCCTGCTCCCCTCAGTATTGCAAGTTTGCTGCCTAAAGCTCAGTGAAGATTTACTGGCTGTGGATCTTCTAAGTGATACTTTGGGAGGCTAATTCTTGTTGGCACTACTGAGATTTTGAAAATCTCATTGCAATTTTTGGTTCCAAGCCAAATTGTCCCCAGGACACCATGAACAATAGCTGTTGTCTCCTAGGCTGGAAATTCAAAGCGTAGCCATAGAAAGACCTTTGGAAGCTGGGATGCCCCTATTCCCTGTGCAAATTCAGGTTCCCCTATGCCTTCCCCCCAGCCTCCTTCAAGCCAGCTTCACCCCTCCTCTCACTCCTCTGCCTGCAGCTTCTTGCCCTGGGAGGGCAAATAGGTGCAAGCAGCAGGACTCTGCTATTTCAGCTGCTACTCATGTTCCTCTGAGAAGACTGTCTGTGGTGGTCTCCTGCCTCACTCAAGAGGTGGTTTTAATCATGTACAGTTTATGCAGTTCATCAGTGAGAAACAGACTGGCTCCTTCCCCACTGTGGGGTTTGTGGGACTCTTCCATTTTCTGGACTTGTAGCCACTGTAAGGGCTATGAAAAGCCACACAGCCAGCCAGCTACAGGGGCAAAACTGCAGCTCTCTTGGGCAAGCGGAAGTAATTTTCACTGCTCCAAATAGAATGTATATCTTTGCAGCCTGAGATAAGGGTGTGGCTTTTGGATTTGCTTTGATTTGAGGGGTGCACAACTGGCTATAGCAAAATTGTTGGCCCCATTGGACTCCCTCACACTTTCAGATCCTGGTAGAAAGAGGAAAAGGTAGAAAGCATAGAGAGAGGCTAGGCCAGGCGTTACGTTAAGGCTGCCTGGGTTGCTAGAGCCTAGCGGGATCTCTCTCCTCAGGGCTGCTGTGAAGAGCCGTCACCTCGTCAGGACCAGCTCCAGCCATGCCACGCAGAAGTGGGAACCAGGTTCCCACGCCAGAGGCAATGTGCAGCTATTCACAGGTCTGAAGTTTGCAGAAGGTGAAGAGGGTGAAGGCGGGCGCTAATCGAGCGGGTTGCAGAGCCGGAGGGATGGTGGGAGATCCGTCTCTCCTTAGCCGAAGCTGCCTCCGTGCGGACTGCCTCCGCATCGCTGCTCCCGGCGCAGCAGGGGCTGTGCTGGGCGCCTGCCGGCACGGCCGCAGCGCCAACAACGTTTGGAAATGCTATTACCGTGCTGCACTTTGTTAAACCAATAATCCTGAAAGCAAGAGGAGGGAAAAGTTAAATTTATACCCAGAGGTGGGTTTTTTACAGGAAATCTTGCAAGAGGTTGTCACTGAAGTTTCTGGGGTTTTAGTAAGTGGCAAAAAGCAGCCTTGCAGATCAGAATTTCCTGCTCTTTTGTTTTTACTGGATGATTTTTAGGAAAAGGCTTACATGTTTGCTGCAGTTTTAGGTTAATTTTCTTTCTACTTTGCTCTTTTTTCCACCTTTTTCAGTGTTAACTGTAAAAACATGAAATAACACGTTAGCTTACTGTTTAAGGGATAAAGCCAAGGAACAGTGAATTCAGCCTAGTGAGAAAAGAACTAGGATTGTCTCCTGATCAGGATGCTGAACCACACCGTGGTGAAAGCTTCTGAAAACCATGAACTATCCCCCAAAAAAGGCCAGTGGGTTCTTTTATAGCTATTGTCCCAGGAAAAGTTGAGCTCCCATAGGGATTGTCTCTGACGCAGAGGGTTGAAGACATGCTGCAGCTTGGCTCCTCTGTCACACTGCCACTTGGTGTTTCACAGTCTAAAGAAAAGAAAGAATAATCTTAAAAGCCTTCTTTTGTTTGTAAAACAGCCACTCCTCCAAAGTAATGAATTAATGCAGCAGTATGTGCTTAGCTCTGACAAAAGCTTGGAACAACAGCTTGGAAAGCCATGCCTGTTTGGCTGGGTAAAGCACTTAGATGGCTGTCTAACAATGATATTTCAGCTGCCAGCACAGATAATGTTGTCATTACATACCAAAGCACACAAGAAGACACTTTTCATGTTTCTTTCTGGGTGCACAAAAGGGAGGGTAGCACATTGGGGATGCTGGGCAGAAAGGGGACAAGCAGAGCAGAGCTGCCTCCCAGCTCCAGGGTGCTCTAAGAATTGGGGTAACCTGAGCAAGGTGGGCTATAAGGGGAACCTGTCCAATGGGGTCACCCCCGCTCAGGACAACAGGTCAGCACCCACCTCCTCTGAGCCCCGCAGGATGTCTACCCTGTGTCAGCATTCCACAGCCAGGCATTACAGTGATGGCAAAGCTGCAGGTGGTGTGAGCACACATTAGTTCTAAAACCACATTTGGGATTGATGCCTCTTTAGGAAAAGAAGTTTTTGCTATTACATAGCACGATGAAAGAAGCCAGGTTGTTTTCTCACCACTATGTAAAATTATGATGAACATTCACTGTAATTTGGGGATCCTCCTTTGAACAAGATTTTGATATCCTGCAATTCCTCCAAGTTTATTTTTTTTTTTTAATCAGCTCAGGGCATGGTTTTCAAAGGGAATTTTTTAAAGCCCCTCCCCTTGATTGCCAGTACCCTTTTCCTCATTGCTCTCCAGCATTTTTCACTAGGCTGTTCATGACATTTTGTAGAGCTGTCCAGTCCTCAGGCCTGGCTTGCAGTCCTTGCATAACCCCTCAAGTCCTTCATGACCTTTCTCACATTCCCTCCCTCTGCCTCACTTCTGTTTCTGGAAATGAGGGAGAGAAGGATGCTTCAGTCCCTCTGTAGTGAGCCCTGGAACTGCCGGAGTAAGCGCGTAGTACCTTATTTCTGTAAGCTGAAGGAGAAGTCCTTGAAAAAAACACCACCAAGCTGAGCTCAAATTCTTCACGTCCTGGCTGTTGTTGGAGCAATATAACATGTCCCTAGTTAGCAAATATGTGTGCAGGAGCATCTGCAAAGCATGCTAGGCTGCAAGCCACTGGGCAAAACTCTATGCTTTGCATTGAGCCAAAGTAATGGAAAGTATAAGAAACAGCATGGTTTCATGTGACCATGATTGTGGGTTTTGGATTCAAATCAATGCAGGGTTCAGAGGGCTCCAAGCAGTATGAAATGAGACTAATCTCAGAGAGAGAACAAAGTTGTTTTATTTAACTCCACACAAATTCAGAGGAGAAAGGAAGGACAGAGAGCTGCTGAGCTTCGCAGGTGGTACCTCAGTCCACATAGTAACAGCTACCCTTAAATCTTTGCAGATGTAAGGAGAGATATAAAAGTACCAAGACAAAACCGGTCATGTCTTTCAAGACCCTGGAGAAAGAGCACAAAATGAAATAATCTAGCCTAAACCAGTCCCTCAGAGAAGGTCAGATGAGACTGAAGTGTCTTAGCCAGAAGGTGACAAGCACTGGAGAATGTGGGATCAGTCAGGTCAAAGGCTAGGGATAAACCCTCCAGTGTTAAACTGAGGACAGAGCATGAGGTTTAATGACAACAAGCTTATAAAATCAGGTCACTTGAATAACCATCTTTAAATCCTGAATGACCAGGGTCCACCTGATGTTAATGGGGAAGGAATTACGTATGTGTGACTCAGAAAAGCACATGCCAGATGCTGAAGAGCAGGGGCTGAAAGTCAGAGCTGCAGCATGATGCTCAGCAATGAGGTCAAGGGGAAGTTTGGAAATCATAGTTTCCTACATCAGGCCTTTTGGGTTCCCTTTATGTCACCTTCTACTCCATGAGTTACAGCTGGAGAGAGAGAATAGAGTCTCTCTTAATAAAAAGCAGCTAAAACCACAGAAAACCAAATCAGACTTCTTGTCTTCTTGATGAAAACAAGAAGATCCAACAAATCTGACCCGATAGCAGACAGAAATTACTCTGGTCCTGTTCCTGTCAGCAGTAAGTGTGTCTGAGGCTCAGCTCTTGGCAGAGGGTGTTCCCCTCTGCCGAAGCCACCACTTCTTCAGTGCAACACTCACCCGGGCCCCTCTGTGGATGTCATGGGATGAGAAACGTGGCCAGGCAGGAGGACGATGCCTGTGGGCAGCTGCACTTGCACTGGTGTTTGCACTCTCTGTGCTTCGGAGTCATGTCTCAAGATAACAGGTAAAACTTCTGGTGTTTCAGGAACAGGCATTTAATGATGGTGACAGTTTTCAGACTTAATATATGTTGCCAGCCTGTGCATCACTCACACTGCTACACTGTCACCTTTAAATCCTGCCTGGTGGTGTGGCTCATTGCAGACTGCAGGAGCCTAATGGTGTCCAGAGGTGGCCTCTTGGGAATTAATTGTATTCAATCTGACATGTCTCTCTTGGCTGGCAGCACCTTCACATGCCATATCACCCCTGCCAGTGGGCTGGAAACCTACTGTCCCTGAGACAGTGTAATCACACATGAAGGACTTTATTATTCAGGACTGTCTTATATTGCTCTAATGTCACAATATGTCTGTTGCAACAGTGTGCCAGATGAAAGTGTACTTGCCTGGTGTCACAGCCTTTTATCATCCCCTAAAATCTACCCTGCTTTTACTCAGTGAACCAGCACATCTAAGAGCAAAGCTGTTCTAGGTCAGTGTTTCAAACCCTGCTTGCTGCTCTTCTGAGCTAGTAGCAACATGTTTCTGGTCTCTGTCCATAACAGTATTACAGGACCTGTGTTTCACTTTCCTCCTGCCTGTAGCAGTCCCCAAGTATCTGCAGAGAGCACCCAGTGGCATCAATAACAAGAATCACCTTAGGTGAGAAATACACTTCTCACTGCTTTCAAAAGGAGATTTCATGGTAAAAGAGCACAACTGTTTAAGTCCCTTTCCTTGAGCGGGATAAGTATCTAAGTCATGTATTTGTATGTGTCTGCCTTTCCAGACCAGAGACCCTCAGGGATGAGCCCATGATTCTTACCATGCAACTGGCAAAGTGTTGTATTTTAATGAGAACTAAGACATTTTATTAGCATTTTCTGTTCATTCCTCTTTTATACCACCTGCCCTCTCTCCAGACACCATCTCTCCTGGCCACTTTCAGTGCCTTGACACCAAGGCTGAGATCTCAGAGATTGAAGTTTCCCTTCAGTGTCATGATATGAAGCACCAAGGTGAGGAGAGGGAAAAGTTGCAGCATGAAACATCTGTTATTACACATCAGAGCATTCACACAGAAGAGAAACTGCACGAATTCCCCTGCGGCAGGATGAGCACCCATAGAGCTCAGCCCACACGTTTTTGTGTGCAGCTGATCTCTGAAAGCAGAAATTCCCTGAAGCAATATATGTGTGCTCTCCTTGGGTTGTAGCAGGTGTCTAGGATGTTGAATATCTCCTTCCTCAATCAGCATGTTAGTCTGATGTATGAGGACATTCCTTGGCCCACACAGAGGTGTTGTGTATAAAGTAAGTTCATGCTTTTGCCCATGGCTAAATGTGGGATGTTGGATACGTCGTGTCTCTGGGCTTGTGTGGGCACTTAAATGCCTTTTACCTGGCTTAGCCCCTTGGCTGGATCCCTCTCACTTGACTACATGCTTTTAATAGTTGGGCAGCTATCCTAAGCTAATCCATGAGGGTCTGCTTACAGGCAAATGGAAGACACAGTCATCTCCAGCAGGACCTTATGGATGACTACACAGTGAATCACTTTCTGGAGGTGCCAATCTTTTGTGCTGACTGCAGAAAAAGCTGAGGTGAGTAGCTTGGGGTCTATTCTTCAGACCTGAAGTCTGGTCAAATGACAGCCACATATGGAGCACCAGGCCCAACTCTTCGCACATGTTTGGACAGCATCCATACATTTGGACAATGGGAACTTGGTCTCAGCAGGGAGCCTGCAGACATCAACAACAGATGCAATTATAGGGAATAAACATGGGAATATATGCTCTGAAAAAGAAAGTTTTCCTCACAGCACCGCTGTGAGAAATAGCAGAACAGAAAGAAACTAATTCTGTTACACCTAATTGCTTTCCATAAATCATCTCTTGGCAGCCAGCTCGACTGGTCTACCGAAGGGCCAATTAAAGCAAAGGGAGGCTGAGAGCTGTTTGTACTCAGGGCTGTGTTTTGTTTTACAGGAACTGTGATTTGTTCCAAGAGGGTGGCATCTCTTCCCTTTCCAAGCAGAAAGGAATATCCATGCCCGTCTGGCTCTGAGCCTTGATGTTATTCCTTCGAGAGAATCCACGGCGTGTTGATTGGTGTCCTCTCCAGCACAGTGTTTTACTGTCCAACATGAGATACGATGCCGCAGGTAAAAGCTGGGCAGAAAAAGAAGCACAGAGGCAGATGAACAAGGTTACAAAACCTGGACATCAGTGGCAAGTATCTATGTATTTGTTTTTAAAATCCCATGTTACAATGCACACAGAACTCCTCCAATGTGCAGCCCATTAAAATCCCTCCTCGGTGTTAACATTTTCAGCTGCTTTCCCGGCTGCTTAGTACACGTCCTGCTCCGAGCCCTGCACACTAGCTCCCACCATCTCTCCTGCACTAACTAAGCCCTTGCCCCACAGCCAGACCCCTGCCAGCAGAGCAGCCCTGGCCATGGCCACCTCTCCGCCCTGCTGCTCCTCCAATGTGCAGCCCATTAAAATCCCTCCTCGGTGTTAACATTTTCAGCTGCTTTCCCGGCTGCTTAGTACACGTCCTGCTCCGAGCCCTGCACACTAGCTCCCACCATCTCTCCTGCACTAACTAAGCCCTTGCCCCACAGCCAGACCCCTGCCAGCAGAGCAGCCCTGGCCATGGCCACCTCTCCGCCCTGCTGTCCCTCCGCATGTCACCCAATGGGACAGCACCATCCCTGCTGCCAGTAACACCAGGCTGCTCTCCTACCTGTGAGAAACTTGCACAGAGGATACACCCCGCCGTGTGGCTCTGGTTGCTCTCCTGGGGCTTGCCACCACCGCATGACCCAAGGGCTGGTGCTGCATACCCTGAAGCCATCCCAACCTGGCAGCCCCGCGCACGCCCTTCCCCGCCGGGCAGGCACAGTGGCTCTGCCCCAGGGGAGGACAGGGCACCACCGCGACCGTCCCGCTCCCACCCAGCCACTTCCCCTCCCTGTTTGCTTTCAGGGTGGTTGCCTCTGCTGCTGCTCAGAGCAGGAGGCTGGTGGTGTACTGCAGCCGAGAAGGTGCGACGGAGGAGGGCTGGAGGACACTTAGGGCTCCCCACAGCACACTCCTTTCCTCTCCCCTTTATTCCACAAGACGCTAGAAGTGTTCTTGCTCCCTTTTCCTTTTCTGCCTGTTCCCCCCAGCTCCTGCTAAGTCTCGGCTCCACGGGATCTCTCTGGCAGGTGGGAGGGAGCCATGCCCTACCTGTACCAGGACTTGAAGCCAAGGCTGCCGGCACTGCCTGGGGCTGCGTGTGCTACCCACAGCTCGGGGAAGACCTATGAGGAGCTGAAGCAAGAGTTCCTGCACAGGGGAGTCCTCTTTGAGGACCCCGACTTCCCAGCCTGCAACTCCTCTCTCTTCTTCAGTGAAAAGCCACCTATTCCCTTCATCTGGAAGAGGCCTGGGGTGAGTATAACACTGTGTTCTCGCCTCTTATCCTGTGAAAAGTCAGACCCTGCTGTGCTTTGGGATTGCACCAACCCATGGTGTGTTCAGGGACATGAAGTGCAGGGAAGACACTTCCCACCTCAGGGGTAGTGGTGCAGCATTGGGATGTCACCCACACATTGCTCAAGCTGTGGGATGAGAGGGCTGGGAGGCTTCACGCCATTTCTCAGATGTAGCTCGTTGTACAGTCACACTTTATGGATGTGTATTTATGTACATGCTTAAACAACTGGTAATCAGCCTTCTCTCTTACATGATTGACAAACAGTTAAGATGAAAATAAGAGGACGTGCAAGGAATGAAGGTTAAAATGCATTATGATGTTGTTCTAACTAGTGTGAAAATCAACTGTTGTTAATGTAGGAAATTCATAATTAAGGTTAAACTTAAAAAATCCAAACCATTTAACTTTTAGAGTATGAGACTCTTATACTTCCTCTCTTCCATCGTGAAACACTGAGAGATTACAGATACATGCCATGAGCCATTCATCAGTAGCCGAGGGCTTGAAGAGTGTCTCTTAATGCATCTTGCATAACAATCATTAATAGCACAGTGAGAGCCTGAAGCTTTGCTAGTCACATGCTTTCAGATCACAAACCCACCATCACTCCAGGTTCATTCTCCCCACTTAACTCTGCAACTGATAGCCACAGAAAATTTGTGGCTACATTTCATTTCATTTCTTTGCTAATGACTGACTTTTTCTTCATAGTCTGAAAGCTTCTAGCTTCTCCCTTAGTAGAAAACTTTCCTTTGGCGACACTGGGAGAAAAAGAACCAAGGGAGAAAAAGAACAAAATAAGCTTAAAGAAGGGTTTAAATTTTGGCTTAACTTAATCCACTATGACAGGCATTCAAACGCCTCTGATGATAGTTAACGTAGTGCCACTACAGAGCAGAACTAAAGCCATTCTCCTGGAAAAGTTTCATCTATGAAAAATAGGAGATTCCTACACATGGCAAGTGCAGCCCCTGCAGGCACTGCCGCCTGCCTTGCTTACCTGTGCCCCAAAAGCCAGGTAGGCTGTGGGGCTGCTTCCCAGCACAGGATGGGACTGTGGGGCTGAGATGATTTTGGTGTGGTGACTCTGGGAGTGCCAGGAGACATAAAAATGCAAGTGCCCACAACATTAAATCAGAAAGAACACTTTTCCTTGGGCCAGGCATTAGATGTTGGTTGGTATTTTTTTCCATTTGGGGTTTCACAATAAACTTGTGACCAGGAGCAGCTGAGAGCTTGCGTATCCTTGTGCGTGGTACCCAGGGACAGTGATCTGTCTGTCGTAGTTGTTGCAGTCTTCTGTGTGATCTTTGTACACTGAACTGGAAACATTTACAGAATGAGTAAGTTGCCTGAAACAGGATCTGACTTTACACTTCAATTCCCACATGCAGAAAGGTGAACTTCTGTGAGCTGCACAGCAAGAAATAAAACTCAGGGGAGTCTGAGAGGATGTGTAAGGATCAGAGGATGTGGGTTTTAGTTATGCTCTTCTCTGGTTCCTCAGCATTTAAGCTAAGTCAGTTTCATCTCTGTTATCCATCAGGAACAGCACCAACACAGAGGCACTGTAACACCATTTCAATGTAACACACTTTACTCTGCAAGTGGGATGTAGGCCTGGAGCACGTACCAAGTTAGCTGCCACAGCTCAGCTGGCAAGGCTGTGGTGCTGGAGATAGTGAGCACAAGAGCATGGCTTCTGTGTAGGGTATCTGCATTCAAACTGTTTTTCACAGTGACTGGTTTTTACCACCTCTCCTAACATTAGTTTACAATAGCTTGGATGAAGTGTAGCACAATACATGCAGGTAATTGCAAGGTAATGACAGTCTTCAGATTTACACTCTGCTAAAGTTTAATCTTTAGTAATGAGAGTAAAAAAGGCTTTCTTGTTATTTTGACATGCATATACCTGCATGTATACACGTTTGTACACAATGTGAACAAGACCCTCAGACAGCTCTAATCTGTAAATCTCCTACTGCAATCAGTGAGCTACATGGATCTCCACCAAATGAAAATCCTTCTTTCTGCATAAATCTAAAGTGTGTTAAGATTCAGAAATTAATTCTCTTTAGCAATCCCTTTTCATTACAAATAAAACCTTTGAAACTGTAACTTATCAAAATTTTAGAATAATCTGAAGAATAGACGACCCTTTTCTCATTGTATTTTCACCTTTTTCCTTTCCTTTCCTTTCCTTTCCTTTCCTTTCCTTTCCTTTCCTTTCCTTTCCTTTCCTTCCACCTTTTTCCTTTCCTTTCCTTTCCTTTCCTTTCCTTTCCTTTCCTTTCCTTTCCTTTCCTTTCCTTTCCTTTCTTTTCTTTTCCTTTCCTTTCCTTTTGAATTTATACCTACATTCAACTGCTGGGATGAATTCAACAGTTCAGTGTCTGGGAACATTCGGACATATAAGCTGAAGAATAAAAAAAAACCCACAAAACAAAAAAAGGAAAGACAAATGTGTTTTACTAATGCCAAATGAGTTTATGTTCTACAGGAGAAATTAAGAAGGAAATTCTCCTAATAAGAACAGCCACTGGCAAGTGGTGTGACAGGTAGCGTATGCTGGGACCAGGCAGAAAAATGTTATGAGAAATAGAAATAAGGCCACCTAGATAGCCTCACCCTCAGCCTGTCTGGGGCCTCCATTTACCCTGTCTGCCAATGTGAGACAGGTGAAGGGGATGCAATTTGTTTTCTTTTTGAGTCTAAAGAAACACAGCTTTGATGTAGCATCAGGAGAGTTATGGGTCAGCTCATTTCATCTCTCTGAGGACTGCGTGTCCCCACTTGTAAGGTAATATCCCTGCACAGGCAAATCCATGAAATACTGTATGCTGTGTGTGAATGCAAGATCCACTTTTGGGTTTTGTCCTTTAATATGCTAAAGCCCTGATACACATAATTACATCATCCAGTCTGAAAATCCCTTTAAAATTAATATTATTTTTGCAATATACGCTAACAAACTGTAGTGTGTGGTTTTCTTTTGAGTAGCAGAGAATGTGGCAAAGGCCCAGTCAAAATCCTTTCTATCCCTTTTTGTTGATGTTTTTACTTCTTTTTTTGCTTTAGACATAGGAGATTGGAAATATTTTTCCATATGTCACCATTGTAGAGCTGTGTAATAAGCAATGAGCCATGAATCTAATGTTCATACCCATGTCAGTGGAAAGGTTTTTATCTTGTCCCTTGCAAACACACAGAGTTTCCTGGTAACAGCTAAAACCAGTTCTTGTCACGAGAATTATGTTCCCCGGGAGCACTGGTGTTAAACCAAGGCATGCTATTGAAGATCAGCTACTTTATCAGCCGTTGTTATATTGATGTCTAAAGGCAATGAGCTGTGTTTTTTATTGTTCACATACAGTCCCAACAATGCTGAGTGTATTTAACAAGCAGGTGGGCCAGGTAAGGAGGGGCTGCTGTTTGATTTCCCTTTGCTCCACACACCGGTGACACGGTGTGCTGTGGTACTTTCTCCCTGGGTCACTGGTGGCTGAGGCACAACCTGGCCACCATTTCCTCCCCAGCACAGGCAAACAAAAACATATGCAAAACAGCTTCCACCTTAATATTGCCTCTACAGGGTGAGCTTCACAGGAGCAGTGCTAGTTCACTGGGGAGTGTGTCCCAGCTCCAACAGCGGCCAGCAGGAGATGCTTCAGCACTAAGTGCAGGAAGCTGAACAGAACTATCAACATCCTGTCCTGACAGCCACACAAAATGCAGTGATATGAACCAAAAGCAACCCAGTTTCCTTCTAGGCAAGTGCAGGGGTTACATGACTGAATGTGGTGTTCTGGTTTTGCCCTGTCTTTAATTAATTTGTTTGTTTGTATTTTGCAAGCTTCTGTCAGTTCAGCAAAAGGATCCACTTCATGCCATAGGGTCTACAACAACATATCAGGGCAGACTGATTAACTACGGGCATCTTAGTTAATATATGTGTTGGTATCTAATAGTAATATGTTAGATACCCTCTCCTCCCATTTCTATTCAGTTCAATCAAATTCAATTTACAGTTCATGGAAGAAAAAGAAAAGAGAAGGGAATTCCTGCCGCATTTCTTGGTTTCGCAGTCTAATTCTTCTCTCCAGCTGTGGTGATAGTAGTTGAACTAAAACAGTTAAATGCGTGAGAATTGCTTTCATGCCATCATGAGCACCAGTCCCTCTGAGCACACAAGGGTGGGTAGTATTAGCTCTTCTGTAAACCAAACAAGGCTGGACTCTACCTTTGTTGTTTGCTTATTTGAGGAGGAAATGGTCTCGTGGTTGTCAGACACTGTATGTTCCAGGTATCATGTGTAGGTAAAGAAAAGGCTTAATAGTGCATTTTAAGGTAAATTGCCAATTTTCATTTTTCCAGTCACTGTGGGGAAAAAAACACAAACAAAAAACTGTTAACCAGGGTTTTAGCGTAACATTGAGATTCTGGACCAGGTTGTGCTATGATATTTTAATAATTGCCTCCAGATGAATAGACAGCACCAGCCTTTCATTAGCAGCTGACTAATTAGAAAAAAGTGGAGATGGTTGATTCTTTAATTGCTCCACACTGTAATTAATTAGCAAGGCTTCTCCACCTAGTTTTGTGTGGTGGCTACACCACTGCAAGGTAATATAGCCCATGTGGTACACACCATGCTGCACATCTGGGCTCAGAGTAATAGTGAGATTTTTTTGGCATATTCTAAGTTGTTTCTGTGTCTCTCTCCCTCTCTCACAGGACATTGTCAAAGACCCCAAGTTTATCCTCGGAGGAGCCACAAGAACTGACATTTGCCAGGGGGATCTTGGTGAGTGGTTCTCCCTCGGTGGATGCACTCATGCCC
>NW_009926063.1:25152-56507 GCF_000696875.1 Nestor notabilis | reverse complement strand
AGCAGGAATATCTTCACACACACACTGAGGGGATGTTGTCTTTCCTGGACTGGTGGGAGCAGAAAAGCTGGAGGTGAACCATGCTCACCTTGCCTGCAGCCATCTCTTTGATAGCACCCTCCTTTCCATGCCAGGGGCCATCCTGGTGCAGTGGGATTCAAGATCAGGGAAGGATCTGCATGTGAGGATACTGTGAGCCCAAGGGAGCTTTTCTCTACCATCACCTCTAGACTGCAGCAGTCTGCCCTAGTCAGACATGGATATGCTTCCTGGGAACACAGAGGCTGTATTTTGGATTTCAAGAGGGGTGGGCGCTCACCTCCATAACATCTGCTCTAGGCCCTAAACCACCTTCTTCTCCTCCTGAAGGGAAGAAAATGAGGGTTTTTTTCCCTTTCTCATTTCACAGGTGACTGCTGGCTACTAGCAGCCATAGCTTCTCTTACACTGAATGAAAAAACACTAGCAAGAGTGGTGCCACTGGATCAAAACTTTGGGCCAGATTATGCTGGAATATTTCACTTCCAGGTAAGATGAACACATCTTGTAAGACGGCACAGCATGAACACATTTCTGTCACTGTATTTCATGGCCTATTTTGTAGTTGGGTTGCCAGTTACTGCAGAGGAGAAATTGAAAAAACATGGACTGCTGAGCTTACACTGTTGTTCATGTTTTAGGAAACAACCTAGAGGGTTATGTCAGCCTCCCACAGACATGCCACTTCCGCTCTGTAAGAAATATATGGCTTTAGAAATCATGTCACATTTTCCTGGGCACACAAACTCCACTTAGGATGTAAGGAGTTGTACTGTGCTCTATAATATATGTGTGTCTTACAGGTGTTTTGAATCATGTGGTGACCACTTGCGTAGCTACATAACATTATCCAGACAAGGAGCTACAGTACAGCTCTACGCTTTTAGTCTTAGTCTTTTCTTAAGATACATTACCCTTCCTTCAGAACAGCCCAGCATGTCATAGTGGGAATGGATGATTTACATATGACTTCTAATCAAGCCTGTGACTTACAACTAGAAGTGCTGGGACAAGAGAGTCCTGTGCTCAGGAAATGACATGCTGTCAGCAAACTCATGTGCCATGCTTTCTAAACAGTTTTGGCAGCACAACGAGTGGCTGGATGTCGTGATTGATGACAGATTACCCACCTTCAATGGCCGGTTGGTTTTCTTGCACTCAGCTGAACGCAATGAATTTTGGAGTGCCTTACTAGAGAAAGCCTATGCCAAGTAAGTTGCATTGCAGATACATCATTTGCTATTTGCACATAGCACAATTTGCACATACATTATTCACAACTCAAGTGAACAGCTTCTATCCAGTATTTTTTGGTGGCAGTGAAGGGATTTTTGCATTTGCTGTTGCCCTGAGCTAAAGATGTTATGCCTATCTCTTGCGAGCTGGTCCAGCTTCCAGCACATCATTAGATAAGCCCCTAGCTGATAGCAAGAGTTGCATCAAAGCCTGCATCCTGACATTTCTGTCTCTGCTGAGACCTCAGTTGATGGTTCTGCCTTTCTAAATGATTTGGCAGGTAACAAGCCACTGACACACAGTGGTGTTCAGTCCTTGCCAACCTGATAGCTGCCACTAAAGAAAGAAAAGCCCCAGGCTTTAGGGATATAGAGAAATGAATGAATTAAAAATGTGAGTAGCAAGGAAAGCAGAATGATCCCAATAGTCCTCCCATATATCCTGCGTGCATTTTGGGGTACTTCTTTTGACTTCAGTGCTGTTGCTGCAATTTTATGCCTGTGTGAGAAAGCTCTCAAACATGGGTTTCTTCAAAGTTTTGAAAGCATGTCTCATGGTCAGCATATGTTTTGCAGGCTGAACGGCAGCTACGAGGCTCTGAAAGGAGGCAGCACAATAGAAGCCATGGAGGATTTCACTGGGGGTGTAGGAGAAATGTATGAGGTTAAAAAGGCTCCTGACAATTTCTATGAAATCCTAGAGAAAGCTCTGAAAAGATGCTCAATGGTGGGCTGCTCCATTGATGTAAGTAAGAAATAGGGCCTGAATTTCTCTGTTTAGTTTTGTGGTTCCTGTGTTAAAAAGGCCCTAATTTTTAAAGACTGGTTAAATTAGTGACAAGTAGATGTATATGCATTTAACTTTGCAAATAATAGCTATGAACTGATTAGATATGTAGTATTAAGGCAGTCCTTAGTACAGTTGTTTAAAAGACAAGGAGAAGATTGATCACTTTCAGCAGGCGATGGCCACTGTATTTAAGGCAATAATGCCATGAGTATGAGCACTTGCTGAGGGTGAACTTTATTTCTTGACTTACTTGGTCACTTAGCATTAAAATTTGCCATAGCTTTTTGAGGACTTACTGATTCTGGAAACTACAAAATGGGGGGGTTTTCACCCCTGAATTCTGATGCATCAATGTCTTTTTACAAGAAATGAGACCATATCACACCTGATCTCAGTCTGAGAGCAGCTTTCCCCATCCCTTAGCTGACATAAACTACATTTGAATGGGGGTTAAGATTGAGATCCGGAAACGTAGATAATGTCAATACAAAATCACAGGGGCAGAGAAGGTACTGGAACCACCTTATCTTCCCTTTGAGTGAACAACACTTAAAACAAAAACAAAAAGTTCAAAAAATCCTTTCGTTTCCTCAAAGGCTCAAAGGGCACCATTGCACCATCACTGACTGCATCGAGCAGACAGCCAAGTTGTCTGATCACAGTACTGATCAGCTACTGAGCTCCCACCTGATGCTTGAAAGGGAGAAGTTGGCTCCACTTGCCATCTCACTCTGAAGAGAGAGATTCACACCTTTTTTCCATATTTCAGACCAGCAGTGCTGCCGAGTCAGAAGCCAAAACCCCCTTTGGCCTTATAAAGGGTCATGCTTACTCTGTGACTGGCATTGATGAGGTACGTTCAGCAGCGCAAAGGAGGGACTTGGGGGAAAGATAATGGAATGTCCCTTGATCTCCTTGACCCTTGAGGTGGCAGGGGGAATTATCCTAGGGTTTATCCAACTTCCCATCAACCTTTCTCTCCTACGTCTCCTGTAGCAGCCTGCACCTTTTCCCAGCTGTTACAGAGCTTGTCCAGCCTCTGCACGCTGGGGAAGCCCTGATCCCTAGCTACTGATACTTGGTATTTTCTCTATTTCCTTCTTCCCCAGGTGAGCTATCGAGGCCAGCAAGTGCAGCTTATAAGGATAAGGAATCCTTGGGGTCAGGTCGAGTGGAATGGCCCTTGGAGTGACAAGTGCGTGAGCTGTCCTGTACATGCTGGCCTTGCAAGGGCCAAATCCCAGCTGCTGCTCCACTGCTGCCTTTCTGCAGCCCCAGCTGTTCCACAGAAAATTGAATCAAGAGTTTGCACATGTATACCAGTGTTACTGCATACTAACATGTCACCCTCAGTATTTTCAGAGCTGCCCGTTTATGGGGACACTGTCTAAGTTGTTTAGCCACCAAAATCTAGCATTAGCAAAAATTAATTATTAACATTGAATGATGAGATAAGTTGATTTTAATAATGAGGTAAGTTAATTTTAAGACACTACTGATGGGGAAAAATGATACATTTGGAGTGAATTTTTATTTTTACAAGGCTGTTGCTGTAGTACTTGTAACACAACATCCATACTGTGTCCTACTGCAGATGAGCTGGAAAGTGATATTGTATTACCCCCTCTAAGTAGCTTATGAGTTTCTAGTTGCATTTACTGCTCTGTGTTTCTAACCACATGAGGGATATGCAGAAACCTTATAGATTGTATATGACCATTCAGTTTTTTGTATTCACACAGCTGATGAGGAGATGAGCCATAACCTGCCTGGCCATTTAAAATTGCTGAGACACAGACATCTGCAGGATTGCTTTGAATGACCCTGTCCTTAACATGAATCAGAAATTAATGAAATGTTTCCACATCAGCTCTGGTCTTTGTTATCTTGAAAAAGAAAAATGTAGATAATTGGCATATATAATGAGTGATTAAATCTCAAAAAATTGAGAGGTTAAGATCAGGACAGGCATCTGGCAATTCATGCTGTTTATTGAAAAGGGTCTGCAAAGCAGAGCTCTGATTCTGCACTTGATAGGTTTTCTGGAACTCAGGGTGCAGAGGGGCTCACAGGTCAATGCAAGAATCTGTAATAATATTTTGCAGTGGTTGCTGGAATTAAAAACCTTAACACAAGGGTCCTGCTGCTCCCTGGTTATTATGTCAGATTGAAAATATGGTAGGGCATTTCCAGGTTTTCCAGAAAGCTTTATCAGGTTTTTGTTTGGTTTCAATCTGCTAAAGCTGGAGTTGTAGGTGTGAATGAAAAGGAGGCAAATACTTTACCTGGAAACCCCAGTTACTCCAGCAAATCTCTCTGTATGGGGAAGGAGCCTATTCAGTTCCCAATTTTGAAGAAACATTTGGCCTTAAATTGCTGACAAACATAAAGCAGGAGATGGGGCTACAAACGAAAAACAGATTTAAGGAGGGGTGTGACTTACCAAAATCTTGATGTTTACCAATAGCCCTATTATACCCAACCCTAGCACCCGATAGCAGTCCCAACTCTGAGTGCAGGCAGTAACTCACACAGGACCATCCCGCAGCAGCTTTGGGATCTTTGGTCCTGCTTCTAGCTACATTAGTTGGGTCTCTGTGACCATGAGTGACAGCAGGCTTCAGGAGTCCTGCTAAATGCGTCTCTCTTTGTGTGAGCTGATCAAATGAAACACATGTGGAAGAAGAACAGCCTGCTGCTGTGTCCAGCCAGTTGTTCTGAGCCACATATACGTAGTAAAGCTTGGGTTTGTTTTCTTGCAGCTCTCTGGAGTGGCATTCAGTCAGCTCATCAGAGAAGAGACGCCTGTGTCAGGCAGCACAGGATGATGGAGAGTTCTGGTAAGCCACAGGGTTTTAAAGTGTATGGCTCTAGTCGGAAATCAAGGTGCAAATAAGCAATAAGGAAAAGTGTGTGAGGAAATGCTCAGTTTCTGCCTAGGAGAGGGCAGGTAGAATACTCACTTGTTTTTCTGTGTGTTTCATATGTACCCATGTCTATTTTAATAACAAAAGGCATTTTAAAAGTTAGCTTAGTTAATGGCATTAGCATATTTCAAATACTGTGTGTGTCTCATGGATGTAACACCCTTTAAATCCTTTCCATGAATAAAGGCAGGATCTACCAAAGGGAGCATTTTATTGCACTCTATCACCTACAAAATGCCTTCAGGGTTGATGCTAGTCAACACTGGAGGGATAGGGAGTCCTGAGGAGCAGTACTACTTGTTACAGAAAGTAAAAGAACACAAAGTTATGTGTGAAATGATGGAAAATATGGGGGGGGGGGGGATATGAAATTAAAAGGAAAAAAAAAAGTGGTGAAAATTGCTTTAGAAGTGTGAATTGCTCCTCATGCCAAATTCACAATCTCAGACAGAGCAGATGGCTGACTTGCACATGATGCCCCCTCCCGTATCAAACATGCTGTGCACTTCTGACAGTGTGTCTAATCACATTTTCTAGGGCCAAATGCTCATCTCTTTTACACAGAGGTAAATCTAGAGAGGTATGCAGAGGGCTATTCCAGATTTTTCATGCAAGTTAAACCAAAGTTCAACTTTAGGCCCGAAAAGTGGTTTGAGATGGACAATGCAGCATGTTAAGTTACATGAAATGATTTATCCCCAATTTTGATAGCTCTGGAGGGAAGAAGGTCCCGTGGTTGATTCATTACTTCAATATTTTTTACATAGGATATTTTGAGTTATTTCGCTGTTGACGTTGCAAATGAAATAGGGCATTTCCAGTTTTTCCAAAAAGCTTTTGTGTTTGCTTATGGGGTGAAAGAAAAGGAGTCAAAGACTTTACCTGGAACCCAAGTATCTCCAGCAAGTCCAAGCAGGGCACGACTTACAGCCTGGCTGTGCAATGGAGGTGCAAATGTGCTAGTAGGTATCAAATGAGTAATGAAATACAATAAAATGTCTGTCCAACAGACCTAAGCTGGTAGTTAAGTTAGTCCCCTGGGAAAGTCAATAAAGATTAATGAGGCTGAGCATACCCAGACAAATGTTGACCTTCCTCATCCAGCATCTCAGAGCAGAAAACAAAAGCCCTTGGGACAGAAATGTATAAAACTATATATAGAAGATAAGAAATGCTTCCAAAACCAGTCAGGCAAGTTTGATACCAGCTAAACCCTCCACCCAGTCCATCAGGCTTATTTTTCTTAATGCCTTTTGACTTCTGTGTATTTCTCTAAGGAGTGTTTGCCTCTTTGCCCCCTCTAAGCCACACCTCAATAGTTTCCCCATTAGGCTTCACATACAGACTTTGTGTGAGCAACAACGTGATGTATCCCTAAAGACCCTAAAACGGTCAGATGAGCTATGCAGAGGGCTAGCTGGGTCCTTTCAGCTACTGCTGCAGATAAAAATGCAGTCCTGAAGAGCTTTTGCTCTCCTGCTACTCCATTTTGTTGTTAGGCATTGGCCACTGGAGGAAAATGATAGTTGTAGAAATTTGTGTTAGGGAAGAGATCAGTTTCTGTACATTATTTCATGGTCCATGTAAGGAGAAGGGCAGAGGACGCATCTGGAGGCTAAAATGCCCTCAGAAAGGCCTAATACCTCTGCTTTTTTACACAGGGAAGTTCAGCTTACCAAGGCTACCTTCAGTCTTATAGTTTCAGTGGGTCTCCTGTCCTTGCAGTGCCCGCTGTGCAAGCTGCTGTCTCTTAGCTTTCCTGTTATATTCCTTTTGCCCAGGGATACACACCATACCCAGTGGTGCCTGGCTCTGGCTGCCCCTTCTCTTGGCTGTTTGCTCAGTCCTGAACACAAGGCTCCTTGGCCAGCAGGACTGTTGGTATCTTATTGACCTTTTACTTGGTAGATAAAATCATACGGTTTATCTGCTTCTCGGCATGCTGAGCAGGCTAGTTTCATCCAGCCCAGCCTAGCAGCTCAAAAACATTTATATTGTGGCATTTGCTTCCTCCTTCCAATGCCCATGTATAGGCGTCCTCATTGGGTATAAAATATATGTAATGCAAGCTATGTGACACAGCAGCAGGCAGCAGTGTTTCTGTACCACCTTAAAAGGCAGGTAGGAGCCACTACTCAAGTCCAAGTACCCTTTTTGCCTATTGTGTTTGGTGTACGTTTTTGCGAGGACAAGGTCCTAGGCACTTACGAAGGAGAGGAGGGTGAGCATCTTGAGACTAGGCACCTTAGCAGAGGCCCAAATGTAACTTTAACTGAAGTGCAGGCAGGCTAATCAGACCATGGCTTGGCTAGTCCATCACCATGTGTCCCCTGGGGTGCTATCATGTGGCTGGCATTGGCTGTTTTGTAAGCAGACTTAGCTCCTGCACAGATACCTGCCATACTTTGGTAGGCTTTTTGGCAATACAGATGCAGCCATTAAGGCCAGGATGGTGTTGGTAAAATAATTCCACCATAGGTTTTGTACCAGTGTCGTTTCTTTTCATCTTGTGCTCAACTGTAACTGAATAAAATCAATAGAGTTATAGTGTAAAAAGAAAGGTATAAGAGATCTCAGAATGAGACCCAGATAGTAAGGTTGCATGTGGTCTACACCACAGTGAGTGGGAGCTAGTTTCTCCCATGGTATACGTCAGCATATGTGCACAGCCACTGAAAATATTCAGATCCACATAAGCTGGTGATCTGGCTTTAAGACTCAGAGGAGTAAGTAATTCTGCTGGGCATCCCTCACTGAAGTGAATGACTGCCTGTTCCTTCCCATGTCTTTTGCTCAGGATGAAATTTGAAGACTTCAAAGTGCATTTTGATAAAGTTGAGATCTGCAACCTGACTCCAGATGCCCTGGACGACAGTGCTGTCCACAAGTGGGAGGTGACCATTCACCAGGGTAGCTGGGTCCGGGGATCCACCGCAGGAGGATGTAGAAATTTTCTAGGTGAATAGATACTGCTCTGAAAAGGAGAAGCATTGAAGTCTTTACCCACTCTCAGCCACCTCTCCTGTTACCCTGTAGCCAGAATTGTGGGTGCAGGCCATGCCAGCTGATGCTCAGCTAGCAGGAACCAGCCAAAAGGACAAATGTTCATATGGTCCCACTTGAGAGTTTGCAGTAAAAGAGCTGCTTTCTTTGCTCTCAAGTTCGTTGGATCTAATTTGCTGCTCACTTACATTTGCATGAGCAGGACTAGCTCCAAATAAATCCTTTAAATTGCAGCAGTAAGTGTAAAATGAGAAAAAAAATCCAGCTCAGCCAGCATGCTTATGTGGCTCTGAAGGGGCATCATGGACCTGAACTGTGTTACTCCAGACTGGCACCAGCACTGTGGGATCATTGTAGCTCTGTACTTTTAACAAAATCCCATCTGACAATTTTATTTAAACCACAGTAACTTAATAAAATATCAGACTTAAAATCTTTTCTACACCCGGTTCCATACAGGACTTCAATATCTGGCTTATTTTCTCCAGAGCTTAGTGGAAAGAAGCATGACAGTGAATAAAAAAAACTAAATTTGAGCAAAACCTCAGCTTAATCGTCCTTTTTGTCTTCCTTTTTTTTTAATTTGAGTAGTAGTAGTGGTGATATTATTATTCTGAGGCAAGAAACTCTCTGGTGTTCTTTACATTGCAGAGACTTTCTGGACGAATCCACAAATCAGGCTACATTTGACAGAAAAAGACGATGGACAAGATGAGTGTACATTCATAGCAGCGCTGATGCAAAAGGATCGCCGTAAACTCAAGAAGCTTGGCGCTGAAATGCTGACCATTGGCTACTCCATTTATGAGGTACTTTATCGCTTTTAAAGCGCAGTAGGTGCACTACCAGTATTAGCTTCTTTCTCTGGGTTTGCACCCCTGCCAGCCATTACGTATTTTTCAGGCCCTTGCTCATGAAATAATCTTTTCAGTTATATCAAGCCCCAGAGAGAATTTTCACATGGTTGGGATGATGTCCTCTCAGAGAAGGATTTAGGAGTCCCTACGGGGCCATGGCTTCCCAGGGTAAACTCCTTGGCCCCATGATTCTGTCATCCCCTGCCTGGCTCTTAGAGAGGGGATGTTGTTTCTTATGAGCCTCTTGAGGTGGATCACGCACAGGGGTGCCTGCCCCTGAGTGAGGTTGGGATTGGCAAATCTGTTGTCACTGCTCCTTGACACCCTGCCTAGGATTGTGATATTTAATGGCAGGGGAGATTTTAACGTACTAGAATCCTCTTAGACAGTCTTCTGGGTGGGAAATGACCACCAGTAGTGGTCCTCGCCATAAGGTGGGAGCTCGGTTGCTGCAAGCACCTGGATGAAGGGATAAGAGTCAGGGTCACAACGAGGTGAGAGGCTTGTGCCAGGCAGAGTTTGGCTGTATGACTGGGAAAGGGGCAAGGATGACCCCTGCACATACCGGATCATGCAGCACTGCCTTTTTTTGCTCTTCTAGAGCCCCGGCAGAGATGGACACTTGGGCAAAGACTTCTTCAGGTACCACCCCTCCAAGGCCAGGAGCAAAACCTACATTAATTTAAGGGAAGTGTCTAACAGATTCAAGCTGCCGCCAGGCGATTACATTCTTATTCCAACCACGTTTGAGCCACACCAGGAGGCAGATTTCTGCCTGAGGATTTTCTCTGAGAAGAAGGCCATCACTGAGTAAGTCAGAAGTGAGCCATGGGCCCTCTGGTGTTCGCCTGCATGTCACGCTGGTTGCTACTGGGGAGGATCTGGCTGCTGGGCACATAGCCCTAGAGCAGAGCCCTGGCACGGAAAGCTCCTGCCCATTTTTGCTAAACATAACTTTATTCTTGGAGAGGAGTTTAGTAGGTGGTGAAATAGAGCTTGCCACAGTGAACCTGCTAGAAGCTTGACGAGTAAGAGTTGCTAGCTACTTGATACTGTTCAGGAATCTGTGAATGCAGCAGTGTCTGTTTCCTGCTTGTTTCCTCCCAAAGTTTGTCCAAATGATAATTTTATACTAAAAAAGGGTATTGAGGAAAAAGTGTGTACACAATGAATAAAGAATGAGATGAATTCTTTAGCAGACAGCATGCACAGATGTGCCCTCCCCAAGTCCTGCTTCAAGTCTGGTTTTAAGGGCTCACACCAAAATTTAAACAGTGTAAAATTGTGATTGTCTGATTAATTTTATTTAAACTTAACCTCTTCAATAAAAAATACAGTTTTATCATTCACCTCTGGAAAACGTAATAAGCAAGCTTCCACCCCAAGCAGGTGTTGAATATCTTCAGATACTGAATAAGGTTTTGTTTCCTCCAGGGATCTAGATCAGAATGTTGCCATTGATCTCCCTGAGGTAAGTCTACAGAGTTAAAATAGCAAGAGAATAGCTCAGCAGAAGCCAGCACACACTGCCTTTACTGTCTTTGGCTAAAACACATTCATTTCACAGGAATGTTACACAACTGCCAGCTTTGTGTAGTGACTGAAATAGTCAGTTCTGCTGAATATGGTAAAAGAGCTGTAACAATCAAAATCATAATCATTGTGCTTCTGCATCCACTTGAAGGCAGTCAGCATCAGCTGGTGCCAGAGCTGGGTATCAGCCACCATGGGTGCACTGAAAGTACACCTGTAAGCACCAGGGAGGCACATGGCCATTCACATCTTTTAAAATTTTATTTAAAATGAAAAAAATAAGAGGCAAGAGAATGCCAACAGACCTACATTGGTTTTGCATACAAATGACTTCATTTTACTTATCAATATCCGCAGGGCTTGGGAGGGAATGCTAGGCACATGCACATGCCTACTGAAATGATTAAGTTCTTGTTTCTGAATGGCCTGGTCTTTTTGCTGAGCACTAATTGCAGCTGAGTCTGAGTCAGCTCCTGTTTAAGTGTATCCCTGCAAATAAGGCATTAATTGTGGTGTGCCTTCCCATGGAAACAAGCTAAGCCAAGACCTCATGTGTCCTCTCGGGACCAGCTAACAAGTATGTCTCTTTTTGTGGGTTCTCAGGGCCAAGTTCAGTAGCAAAGTAAATCTGTTCACCTGTCCCAGTACCATTAAGGGACTGCATCCAAACTTGAGCAGAAAGAAGTGAGGAACATCCCTGTCCATGGCAGGGGGTTAAAACTAGATGATTTTAAGGTCCTTCCCAACCCTAACCATTCTATGATTCTAAAATACATACAGTCAAAAAAACCTGGAAGTGGCCAAGCAGTGTTGGCATGGCCACTCTGGTGACAGTACACTAAATGGCACCCATGTTGTATTTTCCGTGGGAAGAGAAAACAAAGCCCAACTCTTTGCTTCCTACGCTGTGCTGTTGCCTTCTTTCCCCGTTTTTTTGGCCCAAGAACTCCTCCCTGTTCACATGGTCACCCCAGCTGTAGCAGTGGTTCCATACTATTCCATCTCTCTGCTCATCAGTGTAGACTGAAGCCTGGTCTCTACACCTTTGAGACTGCACTGAGGCACTCAGCTGGCAGCCAGCTGAAAGTGCTTCCCGGCTCAGGATGGTGCCGAGTAATGTGCCAAAGTGCAGCCACCTCTGGCTGGTGCTCTCAAGAAGGGGCAAGAGGCCCTTGGATGATGCTGCTGGAAAGGACTCAGTAGAGCTGTGGCTGTTCAAGAACCAGGGAATCAGAGCGGTGCATGGGCGGGATGAGAAAAAGAGGTGTTTGCCAGGATGGGTGCTCTTGATTTTGACATAGCCAAGGCAATGGCACGCTACACAACCACTCAAGCAAAGGAAATGAGGGAGTGAGACTCCCCTTAGGCAGCTAGATAGTTGGGTGGCCTCGGGTCTACCAATGTTCAGGAGCATGTCTACCCTTATTTTAAAATGTACTCTGGACCCCTGATGCACAGAGGAGCTATATGCAGGAGAAATGTCATGGTTTACAATTCTTCTAATGACTTCTGCGGTTGACGTTGCAGCCCCTAAACCCAAGCCCAAGCACACAAGAAACTGAAGAAGAAAAGCATTTCAAGGCACTGTTTGAGCAGATTTCAGGAAAGGTGAGTGCAAAACCCTTGTGGGTCATAGCAAGATGTGGAAAGAGGTAAGACACTTCTGCAGGCCAGGTGAAACGTTTTTTGAGTATGCTTAGTTGTAGTGTGTTGTTTGGGCACCAGATGTCACCATGCCTTATGTCTAGTTGGAGAAGGGTGCAGTCCCTCGTAAGCAAGCAGGAGGACCAAAGGGAACTCAAGGTCTGAGGGAGCTTGTCTGGTTCAGTGTCCAGCTGCAGTTTACTTTCTCTGAATCAGTGGTTCCTGCTGGAGATCTCCTTCAGACAGCCTTACACACAGCAGCCCTTTAGTTTTTAGCTTTTTCTGGGTTTTGTATGGTCTCTTTTCCTGAGTTGCAATGAAGTACATATGGGTGATTTTTGTGGGTTTTGAGGGGTTTGGTATGTTTGATTACATATTCAAGTAACAGATGTTGTACTTTGTTCTCTTTATTTTATTTTACTGTAGGACATGGAGATATCTGCAGAAGAACTTGAATATGTTCTGAATGCTGTATTAAAAAGAAGTAAGTGCTGATATCCTCTGAGGTAAGGGGTGTAAAGAACTTTATAAAAGCTGCCATTAAATGCACTTACAGACGGGCTGTGTTATGACTCCTGCCTGGTGTCCTCTAGCCAGCTGTGCAGAGCCAGGAAAACATCTGGTCCATGATCTAAACACGAGCTTGCCCTGCCTCCAGCATGATCCATGTCAGCTCAGTGAGGCCAGCTCTTCGTTGCACTGCTGCTCTGCTGTGGATAGACAGGCACTGAGCTGGGACTTGTAAGACCTGGACATAGTTGATGACCCTGCTACAGGCCCTTTGTACAATGGAAAACCTGTGACTCTCTGAGCCTCACCTCCTGATTTACCAAACAAGGACAGTATTTCCTGTCATGTCTTCAATAAATATCTCTTCTGTCTGGACTGTAACTTCTCTATAGTGAGGGTTGTCTTCATCTTGCAGTGCACAGCTCCTCCCACAATGAGGACTAAGAGCCAGCTATGCCCACTTATGAAATCCTATTTTCTACTTTTGTTTTATAAAAGGCAGATTTGCCCAATGACTTCTTTCTTATGATTGTGCTTTTTCAGCAAAGAACATCAAATTCAAGAACGTAAGTCTCATTTCATGCCGAAATATCATTTCTCTTATGGATGTATCCTTTTGAATAAGTGCTTGTGAGGCTAAATGAACACAGAATATAATTGTCCATAGGCTTATCTGTCATGGATACCAAAGACAGATGTGGTAATGTCGTGGCAGAACAGTAGCCAAAGAAAAAAAATTATGTGAAGTTGTATACTGATTTTTATTATAGAAATTTAAGCTTAGGAGCTTCAAGACAGACCATTTTCTACTACAGACTTAGAGGCACACACTTTAATGTTAAGCACTTTTAAAAGTAATTCTCAAATTACTTCCATATAGACCAGTGCATTTTTCAAGCAGTGGTTTATTTGAAAAAGGCCTAGAAGAGATAACTCAAGAAAAGTCTGTTGTCTGGAAGGTTAAGCTCACCAGACAGACTTGTGCCTGCAAGTTATGGGTCAGAAATCAAGGATCAGCAGAGTGCTGAAAATTACTGATTATCAAAGCTGTGGGGTTTTTTGACAGCCAGACTAAAAGCTGGAAAATCTGGTCTTTCAGCTAGATCCTGGAACTCCAGGAAGCAGACGTGTGGGCGAGAGTTGTCTGTCCAAATTTAGGCATTTGTGGTGTAGGTGTCTACATCTAAGCTAACTTTATAGACTTCCTTTATAGATAGTGAAAAAGATGGTTTAATTATGCTTGTTCTGGATGTGCCTGACTGTGAGGGATGCTAAATAACTGCTCAGACATTAGGTGAGATGAATCACAGCCCTGGTACTTCCCCAACAGCTTCATCCTTTGCAATGTTCTGGTGCCTGTAGAGTTTGCTTAGCATGGCTTCTCCTCAGGTAGGCCTGTTTTTCACAGCATGCTTTCCTGATAGACAATTTTGTTGCATGTGAGGCAGAACAGATACTGTTCTAACAAGGCAAGTATCTAACATTTGGTTTATGTCTTGTTTGTTCAGCTGAGAAGTTCTTATCTTTTGCTTTCTTTGCTCCAGTCCATGACAGAGGTAACATCCTTTCAAACACTAGAACAGAAAACCAAAACAGACAAAACTTTCTCCTGTTAAAGCAACATCCATAATCTTCAAATCTAGTGCACACCAGTCACCATGCAGATGCAGTGAGAAACAGGGCAGCAGTCCTGAATTTCCTCCCTTAAAAACAAAGCTTCAGTAGGGAGCTGGTCCATGTTCACATCTCATCCTTACATGGTATTGGGACAGAGCCAGGGTCTGCACTTTGGCATTCCTAGGTTTACTATTTAGGATATAACGAAATAGTTTCCATGATTTGCAATGCTTCCAAGCAAAACTATTCTGCATAGTTTTGAATAAATGGGGAAACATCTCTTCTTCTGCTTTAGCAGTACAAGTAACACAGACGCAACCATCACACTCTGGACATGGTATTTGGAGCACAATGGGGGAACAAAATTACATGAATGCAAACCCAAGTCAACACTGGCAGAGTCCCCTCCCAATGCCACCGAATTCCCCAGCTACAGTCACCAAGCATTGGCACGAAGTGAGGGCAAAGTTCTACATTACCTCAGGAAGAAGAACCTGGCTGGGTAAATTGACAATGACTTTTTGCAGGAGTAATAATGTCCTTGGGATCTGAGCACCCTCAGTAATGTCACCACTGTAGGTGCTAAAATAATGACAGGCATTAACTAGACTCTACTTGGCACATTTTTACCTTTATGAGTGCTCACTGAGCTAGTGTCCGTCTAAGCAAGGGCTTTGTCCTGGCAAGTAAGATGGAAAAGGGAAGGGGAATAGGCCCATTCCTTATTTAGCATTTCAGAGCAAGTGCTCCATCCTGCAAGCAGCTGTGCTTGGGCAACATCAGTAACTCAGTGAAATAAGTATTTAAAGACCCTCACATTTCAGGCAGAGGGAAGGCCAGGCAGATCTAATCACTGCCTCTTAGAAATGCTATACAGACGTTATTTTTCAGACCATAAGGCCTGGATTTTGCCAGCCTCACCCCACAACGTCCATTGAATTTTTGGTTGAGCCATTGCAACAGAGGCTGGTCTCTAGGTAAAAATACTGAATAGCACATTGGTTGACTAACTCCTTTGAGTACAGTAGCAAATTGTTTTAATCAGGTAATTTAATTCTCTGAATCATTTATATCCCATTTACATCCAAAGCTGTTCCTGCCTCAGAACAATCTGCCTTTCTTTCTTCTGTGGAGCCTGCATTGCTCAGCTGTGTTTTTATATCACATAATGTTCCCCAAGTATCACAGCCACAGCCATGACTGTAACTGCTCAAGCTGCACCTCATGAGAAATCCTGATATGGGTTTCAGTGGCACCAGAGGCATTCCAGGCAACTTCACATTTTCTGCTTAAAGGAACAGTGCTGATAAATTCAGACTTTGGACCTTCAGGTAAAAAATCCTTTTCCTTAATTCAGATTACCAGACCAATGGCAACGGGAAACTGGAATTTAATGAGTTCAAAGTTTTCTGGGAAAAAATGAAGAAATGGATAGTAGGTGACATTATGCATTGTATTTGTTTCTCCATTTCATTAGCTATTTCCTGCATAGTTTATTATCTATGTGCAGACAAAAGTGGAGACAGGAGTGTTTACAAGCCACGGATTTTAACTCAAACCAAATGTTTTAAAAGTATAGGGGCTTGTTTTGGATAGTTGAAGACATTCTTAGCTTTCCATGATGCTAAAACATAATGGCTTTCTGGAAATAACAGAGATTTTTGTAAGCAAATCAGCTATGTTTGGGATAAAGAATGCAAAGGACACTAATAAGCAAGCCAATCAAAATTAAACTTAAGGAGTTTCCATTACTGCTGTTGTACAGAAGTAGAAAGCAATGATTCATAACTAGTAGGAAACAATCATTTCCTATGCCACTGCATTTCCTTTATTGATCTCTCAGGAGCCAACTGTACCGAAGTCTGGGAAAGTGTTGATTCTAAATGTAAACACATTTCCCTGCCACTGTATATGGCAGTAAGAATAAGCAGGCTTGCAGAATCAGGCCACAGACTGAATATTCAATAAAGACGACATAATTGTTTCCTCATGGTCATTAATAGTTTCTTCTGAATTCATGGTTCACCCAAGCATTCAAAATATGCAGTTTTCTGCTTCTTGTCTAGCCCATGAAAAATGGCAAACACTTTTTTTGGGTACTAATGTCACATTTCTCTTCACAAAGCATGCACTGTTTTTTAACAAGGGGGTTTGAGAAATCCTTGTATCCTGTTGGAAGATCTGCACGTATGTTTGCTGGATAAATTTAAGATGAATGTGATGACAACTCTAAATATATTACAAGGGGTAGTTCAGTTTGTCATCTCATTAAAAAGATGGAATTTAACTCTAGTTTAATAATCTTTTAATATTTAGGTCTGAATTCAAACTGTTTGTACCAGTTCTCTTGGTTGTACCATGAATGTGGCTGCTTGGATCTTTTATACCTAGAAGCAAATGGGCAAATGACAGTTTTAACTTCACATTTAACAATTTGTCTCTAGCTTTCAGAATTATAGAGAAAAACATAAAAAGAGATTCAGAGAATGCATCAATTCAGAGTTAAAAGATGAAAAGCAATACATCCTTCCCCAATAAAATCACTTTTTAAAAAATCATGGAGTTTTTTACAAAGAAGAACTCACTATTTTTGAATACTTGGGTTGGCAGTACTTGTTGAAGTTTCACAACAACCTATTCATATGACAAAGAGAACTGGGACCTAGTTTTGTTCCTCAGTTACAAAATCAGACTTGATCTGGGCCAAAGCCTTGTCAGCCTTCTTAAATGCTTAAGCTATACAGTTAGCAATAAACTCCTTGCCTTTCTGTGCTGTATCTGTGCTCCCTTTCATATGCATATGAACTTTCCATGTTCTTCTTTCATAACAGAATATCTTTCTTCAATTTGACTTTGATAAATCTGGGTCCATGTCCTCCTATGAGCTTCGCAGTGCACTTAAAGCTGCAGGTAAGGAAACCACTGCTTTTTATCTGGGAAAACTGTCAGGCACATTGGCTGTGGATGAAGATGGCTGCAATCAATCATGCAGGCCAGGTGCCCCTGAGCAGAGTGGAGGTTTAAACCTCAGAGAGGACCTGGGTACCTAAAGAAGAGATCAAGTAGACTAATTTTGACCCCAGGAATCCCCAGTCCCGCAGGGCAGTCAGAGCAGTCTTTAAATTTTTCTTGAGCTCTGTTGAACTCAACAAGGCTGAACATGTCCAGGGTTAGACCCTGAAACAAATTGCTCCAGAGTCCATCTACACTCAAGGGCTGGAGGAACAGTGAGTAAGCTGTTTGTTATGAAGAGCAGTCAGTGCATTTGTATTTCACCACAAATTATTTCTATCAAAGCACCTAGTTTTGCAGAAATCCCTCCAAATTTCAGGGAGACAGAATGGTCCCTCATACATCAAAAAGTGCATGGAGTAGAAACTGCAGTGACTGCAAAATTTCTTGTTCAGTTTGCTATTCATTGCAAGCTTAAAGAATTTTGTGGTCGGATCACTTTCAGGATGGCTACGTGCCACTGAGTATCCTGCCATTAACTGGTTTTCAAGATTAGTTAGTAGAGACCTGCAGATTCCTCCCTGGCCTATGAGGTTGCTCACTTTTCCTTTGTGCGTGCGTCTTTGGGAAGGATACCAACTCAGCAACTATCTGCTGCAACTGATTGTCCTCCGATACTCTGATGAACAGTTCCAGATTGACTTTGATGATTTCCTGAACTGCTTAATTCGCTTAGAGAATGCAAGTCGTGAGTATCTTCTTCCTCTGGAATTTCTTCCCCTTTTTAAAAAAACCCTAATGTTCCTCTTTTGGCTGTTGTTGAGCATATTGCACAATATCTAAGATCAAGTGTGTACATGGCTAACGGAAAGGAGCTGTGCTTAGCATTTGCTTTTAGGATGGCTTTTCTCCTGTAAAGTGAAAAATGTTCTGTGGCTAATGGAAAATTTCCCTATGTGAATTGAGCCTGCTTCACAAACTCTACAACAACATAGAAGGCATGTGAAGAATGCTGGCAAAGTCCATGTTATAGCCTTTCTTGTGGCTCACCCATGAGCTTAATTTGGGATCACAGAAGTTCAAGGTTCAAATATTGCTTGTGCCTCATGCAAAGAGATAACTGGCATGCACTTGGGCAGGTATCTCCTGTACATTTCACATAACTTGTCCACTTTTGGCTGAAGATATGGTTCCTTGTACACTGAGCGCCATACATTCCCAGTTCATTTATGCACAGGGTCACTCTCATTCCAGCAGTAGTAGAGATAGATTAAATGGCTGGATAAATGCTGAAGTGATCATTAGCGTGACTCCAAATTCAAATCAAATGCAACTCTCTGAGAAGCAAAATCAACTTTCTTGACTGTTTTTTATTGTTTTGTTCTTCTCTTTACTCTCTGTTTCGATATGTGGCAACAGAAGTATTAAGCTACTGAGAGAGAAAAGTTAAATAAGATATAGAAAGAAATACAAATTGCTTGGCTTCATTTTTGAAGTATCATCCAAATGAGATGGATTTTTGAAGTATCATCCTCTTTCAGTCAAGTTCTGAAATGAGATGTGCACAAAGGCCTTATGTCAACAAGACATTTCCTCTCGCGAGGACTTTGTTTTGTCACAGCAGCTACCACCACCAAGCAATGCTAAGTGATCTGCCTTTGCGCCAGGCCCTCCCT
This sequence comes from Nestor notabilis, assembly GCF_000696875.1. Classification (NCBI taxonomy): domain Eukaryota; kingdom Metazoa; phylum Chordata; class Aves; order Psittaciformes; family Psittacidae; genus Nestor; species Nestor notabilis. The sequence continues at coordinate 37,724 of NW_009926063.1, read as the reverse complement.
CTCCTTGGCACGGCCACCCGTCGTTGTGGGATGGGGAGCTCATGTATGAATATGAATGAGGTGTATTTATAGCGCTGGTGTCCTGTTTTTCATTTCAGGAGTATTCCAAGCACTGAGTGTGAAAAACAAGGAGTATATTAACCTGAATATAGGCGAGGTATGAGCACAGCTTCATAAACACTGACAAAATGATGGGGCTTCTCTAGAGCTTTGTCCTCTTGTAAGAAGTGGAGCATTTCTGCATGGCACTTCGGGTGACATCTGTGCCCATGAGAGTGCAGGGGTCATGTACCACAGGTTTCAGCAGGGCTAGGATTTTACAGCACGCGCACTGATTACATTTCCCCCGTGCTATAGCCTTCCTTCCTTGCTCTGTGGCATATTGACAGCCCACCTCCCTTTCAGCATTCCCTGCTTTCTTACCTCAGGTGCCAGCTCTCAGTGGGTGAAAGGGGAAGCTGCAGATGGGGATGGAAGGTCTTTCACTCTCCCCAAATCCCCCAGGACTGCAGATCAGCCTTGCCTGTGCATGTCCATCATCTGCTTCTCACACTGTTCAGAATAGGCTTCTTGTTTTCTTGTGCTCTCTTTGTCTCCCTGTCATATATGTGGGTTGTCTCTCATTTAACACTAACTCAAAGCTTCCTGGGGCCAGGCACAATGAATTCCCTGACAAAACAAACATTGAAGCCCATGCAGACTGCTGGGATGAAAACAAAACCACTGCCATTATCAGCATCTAGTGCTTGGAGAGCTGTGCCTCCGTCCCTCCAAACACGGAAGTAAATGCTGGCTGAAGTTTGTCCTTAGTGACAGGACATAAAAGCCTAGTGAGCGAAGGTACTCTTCTCTGCACAGGGTCAGTTCAGAGCAAGGCACTGCTGTTGAACATCTCTTTCCTTTGGGGAAAGGAAGGGGGAAGGAGAAGGGCCTGAAATCATTTATTGTAATGTTGATCTTTCTTCCACTATTAGTTTATCTACCTGGCAATGAACATCTGAAGAAGTCTTACTTGGATGCCAGAAGTTTCTTGTGACATTGCTGCTGAGACTTCTGCCCCAAACAGCTGAGATCCCCCTTGCATGCAAACTTCACCAGGAGATTTCATGCGAGGGACATGCATGCTGCCCACCTTTTATGGTCCTCAGCACTCTTGAGGAGTCCAACAGTCAGATCATATTTGGTTTTGGTAAAGCCTGTTACTGGATTTGTTACTGTGAGAGGCATTTGGATGGGGCACACGTGCCTCTCAAACAGCCTGAAACCTGAGTGACCACAAGTTTTTATGAAAAAAGATTGTATTTAGTTTCAGCACAGCACAGCACAGACTATAGTGATTAAAAATCTTTATTGCTGCTTGGCTACAGATTACTGTAATGTGCTTTTGAAAATACAAGGTTGCATAAAACTTTATTCTGTTTGGATGTTTGTTCTTATTTCCAGGCATGCTGTGTAGCTATGTAAAAAGCCCCCTGTTACAGCCACCTGAATTGCAGTCTGGTGGACTGCGAACAAAGGAAGGCCACGAAATGTCTGGATTAAATTCAGCCTTGAATATTTATGACAGAGATCCCTGGTGCAGGCTTCCTTAGAAGGATACTTAAGCTAAGGTTTGACATTCATCAAAAATTTAATTTAGGGAAAAATTGTTCCATTTCACTTTCTATTAGTCCTCCCTCTGTTACCGGCAAAGTTCCTCTGTTACACATCGGACCGTGTCCCACAAGCCAGTTTCAACAGAGTTGCACACAGCTTGCTTTCATCTTCAGAGAAACATGTGGCCCTGAAACAGTGAGCTCTTGTGTGGGGCCATTTTCCTCCAGGCAGTCCAAGATTGTGTCCCACAACAACCATGCTCCAGAAGAGCAACTGGAATAATTTTAGATGAATTAAATGTACCCATTGGTAAGGCCCTGATCTCTGCAGCTATTGCTGGTTTGCATTGCTATTTTGCATCTGTGACTTACATAGTATGATTCATGTGATGTGGGTAGCCAGTGCTGACTTAAAAAACAACATTAATAGAAGCCAGGGACTTAAGAGGTCTTCACAGGATTTGTTTCTATGATTATCTTCATAACATATGTCTATTTTATAATGCATCAACTGTCTGGATTTGTTTTCTAAAACCTTTCTTGCAGTGACAGAGATGGCCCTAGAATAACCTTGCATTCCGTACTGTCCAGAATCACTGAGACAGCCAGGGGTTTGTTTTCTCTAGATTTAGACCTAATGAACAATTCTGGAAGGAAGATCAAGCTGAAGCAAAGGTGAAACTCAAACAGTGAAAAAACATAGGGATCATAATGTTTAAAATAACCACTTTCTTTTTTTCTAACAATTATAATCTTGTAACTATGCAGAAAATGCTCTGGATCTGACTGGAAGCTGAGCAAAAGCTAATGGTTGCAGTATTTGATTAACTGAGGTACTCAGCCCCATGAGGTATATTGATTTTCAGATGTGCTGATTGTATGCCCTTTTGACAGCACTGGAGGCAGCTGTCTAAATTTGTGAAAGTTTGGATTAAAATCTAGATTGTTCTATAAACATTCAGCCACATATTTGAAACAAAAAATCATAGATCCTTGATTGGTTCATTGTGCAAGCTTAGGCATGGATACAAATTTGTTGTAATACAGTATCATTCACAAGCTATGCAGAAGAAAAGAGATGTCTCAAGGCCTGGCATCACCAATGCAGCTTTCGGTTCTCCTACACAGAGCTGGGAATGTCTTGGCGGAATCAGGATTAATATAAGACAGTGATGAATATTGAGGTGGGAGCAATGGAGCACAAGTAAAAATCTCTTCTGCATTTAAAAGAAAATTAATGTATTTAAGAAAAAAACACCCCGAGGTGTTTTCTGCCCACTTGGAGCAACTGCCTGCTGACTGTACCACAAGGAATTTGAAAGCAAACATCTGAGTCCTTTACATATCAAGCCTCTTTCCTGGCCAGCCAGCTCACTGTGTAAACCCTGTCCTACCCTGGGGTTTACATAACATCCCATAGCCACAGCAGAGGTGCATGTAAGGGGAGTTAAGCACAAGAAAACCTGTACCTACGACCGGGCTGGCCCATGGCCACCTGGACTTTGTTGCAGCACAGTCCGTATCTCACCACTGTGGCTATAAGGATAGTATGGTGCCTGTGCTGAAAAGCCTTGCTAATATCAAGGTGAAGAACAGCAACTGCTCCCCCTTGTCCTATGCACCAGACCGTATTTTATTTTTTGCATTGGAGTAAGGTCCACCTTCAAAAGGCAAAAGTAACTGCAGAAGTGCATGTGAAGACGAAGGATTATATAAACCCTGGTAACAGGTTTTTTTGGTCTGCTATTATACTGCTCATGTGAGTGGGTGAATGGGAGACATTTGACTTCACAGCCCCATCCAGATACGACAATCCTCGTCAGCACTGCACCCACCCAGTGTGTGAGCAGGAGGCCAGCTCAGTGCCCAGAAGCAGGGTTTTGGGCTTGCTGGTGGTCTTTTCTTCTAATTAAGGATCTTGAATTTAAAGCTAGACCTTGCTGCCTTCTCTGATATGAGATGTAGATATGTTTGGCTCTGCACATTACAGGAGCAATGGCAAATCACTTACGATGCTCTGAAAGCTGTGCGCGTGGTACATTCCCTCATGTGGTACACATAGACCTTGTTAGCAAGAGCTGGTTCGTGCTGGGAGCCCTGCCTGTCTGCTAATAGCACCATTAAAGGGGAACATGAGAGGCATTTTTCATAATTATATTACTGGAAAAAACCTAAAAATCACTTAGCTACAGGGTTGCAGTCTGAGCATGCTCTCCTACTCCCTCACAGAGCAACAAATCTGTCTAAAACCTGCTGCTAAAGCTTCAAGCCAGATGCTAACAGGGGCTGTCTGCTGCCCTGGTACTGGTAGTCTCTCCTCTGCTCCCCTGCATTCCCTCAGCATCCTCAGCACCCCAAGATGCTGGGCAGTGCTTAGAGACATGGCCCATTTCTGAGTTTAAAGGAACAACATCAGTGCAAGGTGTAAGCCTTTTGAGAGGGGATTCATTTGGAGTTTGTCCTAAGCTCAGCCACCTCCACCACCCCGATGGTAAATTTGGCAGTGGCATTTTCCTGTTTTGAAGAAGGTTTCCTGCCCAACCTGCTTCTGAGGCCAGGAGGGATATAGTTAATGGAAACTACCATGAAGAACTGCCATAAAGATGTAAAGAAACTGAAAAATAGTGGAAAAGCATTCTGCCATTTCTCCATGCAAGCAGAGACAGAAACTGTCAGTAAACATTTTGGACACGAGTATGAGCAGGAGTATCTCATGCTGCTTCAAAAACCTCCCAGGCAGGAGAGATGCTAGAAGTGATGTGGCGGCTCATCCCATTTATAACAGTTGCAGTTGCTTCCAGTCATGAAACCTAAATATTTGTGAATAGATACTGAGTTACCTAAGTCATTCTCATTTCAACTGCATCACATCCCCACTTCTCCCCCGCCTGTCCCCTGAAATATTTGAGTCTTTGTGCTTTTTGCCTCGTGGCAGCGTCTGTTTTGGAAGCACATCAGAGTGCTGAGGGCAGTTTGTAATGTTCCCAGTAAGGCTGGAACTTCAACATTTTAGAAATTAATTACAAATACTTGCTGATTGAGGTAAACACACAACTGCAATGCAATTGCCAACAACTGTCTTCTGCACGTCAGCCACTTATAAGGGCAACTGTGTTATAAACTAATCTCCTAAAAACCCTAATTAATTTTCATCCCCTGCCCTTTGCTTGGTCCTTCAAGGGAAGTCAGCTCCACTGTGCAGGGTTTGGCCTCCGGAGTAGCCTGGATGCCTCTTTGAGAATTATCCACAGAGGCAGAGGAGTCAAGCAGGGCGAGGACAGCAGCAGGCCTGTTTTCTGGCCCAAGATAGAATATACATATATATATATATGTATGGTCATATATTGTATATATATTAATATATATAACTTCTAATTGCCTTTTTTTTCTTTGTTTTTATTTAAAATTCCCTGAACCAAAGTAAGATAGTGTATTCATCCCCATCTCCCCTAAATACAGAGTCAGGAATGGTGAGTACTTTCAATTTCAGGGACTTGACAAGAATACTCCAAGTGTACTTTTTTCCCTAGTCTTTCAGAGAGGAAAAAGCACTTATCCACTCAGATCCATGCCTTGCCTGCAGTGCAGCATTTGCCATGCATGAGGGCCAAATTCCCTTGCTCCTCTGGGACAGCCCACAGAGGGGAACAGGGACAGGGATGGGGGTCTCCCCATGAGCGCCGTGTGGCCACCTCTACTGGCAGACAGCCCCCCAGGGGACACAGCCCAGCCCCTGCCCTGGTGGGGAGGGCACTGCCAACATTTTGTGACAATTTTATCCAGTTGCTAAGCAGCTGGTCCCAGGGACACAAATACAGTGGAAACAAACTGACCCAGGGGAAAACAGCTGCTCTGGGAGGGCAGTCCCTGCCTTAGACCTGTGTCTGCCTCTCCCCTCCTCTCTCAGGCACACAGTTTTGTGGGGCTGCCGCAGTACCAGAGCGAGGGTAGTTGCATATGCAAGGCTTTGGGAAGGGGCTCTGGTCCAAGCTGAGCTGTTTCCTGCCTCCCCACAGAAGGCTGAGGGAACAGACCCAGTTCTTGCAGCCCCTCCAGCTACGGCCATGTGTCTGCACAGGGCAGCATTAAGGACTGCCGGGGCTAGGCAGTAGAGACATGTCCAGCTCTGCAGCCCAGCACTCAGGGCACCCACTGCTGGGTATCAGCATTTTCTGCTGCTCTCGATGGTTAAGCGTAATACGGCGAGTGTTCTCCTTGTCTGACCAGCAGGACCATCAAATCATACTTTTAAATACTTGCATACTGCCTCCACCACCCCTGACCTCTCAAAGGACTACCTTGTTCCAGTGCAAAGCATATTAGCCCAGCACAGGGAGCTGAGAAGACCCCTACCATCACACCATGGTGTCTCATATCCCAGTGGTTAGAGCAGAAACACGAGATCCAGGCCCAAAACCCTCAAGCAATTCGAAATACATTGACTGCATGTTAGACACTTACCCTTTCTCTGCATCAGTGCAATAGCCGTATCAAAGGCTGTCTGCTACTCAGGAATTAATTTGTGGGACCTTTAGAAAGATGCATCCTTCCCATGCAGCATTCAAGAATGGGATGTGTCACACCTCAGCAGGGCATTTTGGGACACAACACTGTGTAGCAAAACCATTTATTGTGCTAGCAGGCACCAACACAAGTCTTCAGGGATGCAGCCACATTGCACTACAACGCCCTTGGTCATCCAGCAGCAGGCTGCCAGAACGGGCATCTCAGCATCTGCTCCAGCTTGAAAACAGATTATCTGGTGCCACAGAGAATGGATTTATCATGGCTGATCCCATTCATTTCCTAGAGGACATGCCAAGTGACTGAAATAGAAATGGGGTCAGCAATTAATAGGGTAGCTCTCCATCACTTTCACCGTATGTTGATATGATGATGGCTGGTTTACATATTCACCTGATAAATAGCTTATTGAAAGTTTTAGCAGGGCACAGGTCAAGAAGAGTGGAAACAAACCTTGAGGGGCTGTTGTACAGAAACTGCCATTCTCACAGATTTCTTCTCCAGCACAAAAGCATGCATGAGAGAGCTGCAGAGTATGGAATTCTGCCTGGGGATGGATGAAGAGACAACAGAGAGCTCGTGGGTCAGGGTTAAAGGGAGAAGAGCAATGGGGGACATTAGTGTGAGGTCGGAACTAGATGATCTTAAGATCCTTTCCAACCCAAACTATTCTGTGATTCTGTGATAAATGTTCCTTCCATTGCAGGTTTCAATGGAAGGAACCTTTCATTGGAAGGTTCAGGAAGGGTTTCTTCATGTCACTGGGGAAAGGGGAGTGGGTGAATGGCAGTAAAGTGCAGCCTCAGCTCAGTTTTCTGCCACACCAGGCTTAGCTGAGGAGTGACTGACTCTAATCCTCACAAGGATGTCATATATGCAGTATTTTCTAGAACTGGGGTTGCCAGGTTCTAACATCTAAGCACAAAAAACAGAGGTTGAGAAATGTCTTTATGAAGGTAACATAAAGGCAGTGACCCCGTGTCCTGTGATGGAGGGCTTCTGGGACATCTTTAGTACCATCACCATAATGGCTGTTTCAATTTCCGATCCTCTTAGTAAGTCCAACTTTCTCTGCAGCTCATGGGTAATACCTTTCCAACAGAACCCACAGCACTCTTTTAGGGAAATGCTATTCCTTCCCGAGGCAGGAAATTTCAAGCTTGTCAAAGCACTTTTCTGAGCCAAAAAGAGCTACAGTAGAGAAATCTTGATCAAAAACAGGTGCAAGGCTGGCTGGCTGGCTGAAAAAGAGCCACAGTGCAGTTTGTATAACCCCTGGGGGAAAGACATGTTCTCAATGTGAGGGAAAGAAAATAAGCACTGGGTTGAGTGCGACATGGTGAGCCTGCAAGGAGCCAGGGAGCCATGGCTCCCTCCGCAGCTCGCACTGCGGTCTGCAAACATCTCATTGCAAGTCTGGCTTAGCTGGGTGGCAATCCAGCCTGCCTTGCCCACAAAGGAGTAAATGTGCTGCTCCCTCCTGCCAGTGCAATGAATGTGAGCCATGAACAGCTGCAATCATCATGGGTTTAAGCCTCGGGAACCAGAATCAAAGGCTCCATCCTAACCCCAAGAGGCATGAGGAGAAGAGACCTGTTTGTCAGGGGGACTGATGGTCCCACAGAGCCCACTGATGTCAAGGAACAAGGGATGGGCAAGTCCTACTGGGAAAAGGAGGCCATCTGTATGTGGTTTCTGGGGATAGGCGCTTGTCTTCATTATTTTAGCCTATAAAGACCTCCAGTAAAACCATTTAACCTTACCAGTCAAACATCTCTCCCAATTGTGTATGACCTGACCTCATGCTCTTCCCGGCATATCCTAGAGGGCAGCTATCTAACTTTTGCATTGCCTATAAACAGATGCCAGTTTGGAAGTAAAAAAGGTCTCATGTCAAAGGCCATTTGAAGAGCTGTGTGCACAGAGTGGCTTTGCTGCCAGGATCCAGCCATGTTGCACCCCAAATACCCCCATGAGGATGGTGTGGGGGGCTGGGTATGGGGGGCTGGCTGGGGTTGTACCCACAACACCCAAGGCACCAGGACAATAGACCTGTGTAAGGCAAATGTGGCCCCATCCTTATTTCCTTCCACAGACCACAGCAGTACTCTCCAGCAGGGTGCCATTACCATGGAACACTTGGGACCTAAGACAGCCCAGGAGGCACCAGGCAAGGTACTTCTGCCCTGGTTATGCTGGAAAGACATGGTCCGTAATTTGGGATCACTGAAAAGACGCTCTGTGCCTCATGTGGGGTGGAAATCACTCCACTGCTGCTCAGAATGTCAATCTGCATTAGAAAGGTGCCTTCCTTGCTGGCAGACTTTGCGGTTGTGCCACACAACTTCATCTTCTCCAGAAGCCTCTGAGAAAGTGGGAATTGCTAGCTTTTTTGCTGGAAGTTTTAGCTTTTACAGTTACAGAGAATACCTATAAAATAGCATCTGAGCAGGCCTTAAAGGTGCAGAAACCAGGGTACGAATAAACACCAACCCCAATTTATTTATTATTTTTTGAAGTCTAAACGCTGTTGATGATTTTAGTGGCCCTAACTCATGGCTTCTGAATGCTTTGATGTGTTGTTCCTGCTCCTGACATAAAATAACCCTACACTGGCTGTGTTTACAGGCAGGGATTTCCTTCCCTAATAAATGATTGAAAGTGTTCAGACAATTAAGTCTCCAGAGCTGTTAATTTAGTAGTTTCCCTGATCACTAACAACCAGCTCTTGAGAAACATTAACACCAAATTACCACAAGAGTGGGAATTACTGATTTAAAGACATTTGAAGACCTGACATTAGTTTTCTAGTGCTGTATTTTTAAACTAAATGGTATACCTTTTCTTCATGTAGTCTCTCTGCTCTTGGTCATCTCTCAGATACACAAACAAGGGAGGGAGACAAGGAGAACCAGTACTTCAGAGACGTATTAATATATATATTAAGTTAGGTGTATATACTTTATATAAAATATGTATTATAAAGAATGATTTTTTTATATATATCTTTTTCTATTTTATACACATGTAGGACAGCTTGTGTACAAGGCTTCAGTCGCAATTCCCAGTAGTGAGGCAATTGGTCCCATAAAGGTACTGACAGCCAACTTTTGATACACCATGCATGGATTATCCAGTTTCACATTAACTGGGATAGGGTACCAAAGCCCCAAGGCTGCTCTGCACAGACAACTGCTTATAGTCACAGACCCACCTCTGTCCCAAGGGGAAAATTCAGTTTCTCCAGTTACTCAGTAACACATTGGCCTTGAAAAGCCAACAGAAATACCCCATGGGCCTTATGGACCCCTGAGGGGAAAGACGTAGGCACGTGTGTGTGTCTACATGGGGAACCTGGATGTGGTAGCTATAAGGAAGAGCCCACTAGGCCAATGCCTGCAGCGGGCAGGGAACTGGCTATTGTGGGTGCTCTCCATCAACAAACCCCATCATGCCAAAGGCCCTAACAAGCTTCCATCCACTTGTTTTGCTTCTAAATGGGAGCCAACCTTCAAACCCCTAAGTATTGGCCAAATGGCCAGGCCAAGGAGGCAATAGCAAATGCAGAACTCCCAGCAAAATACCTCTTTTTTTCCAGTTGGTCCCTTTGCTGTGTAGGTTGGTGAAGTCTCTGCAGTGTGGTTGGTCTTAAAACAAGGAACCAGTTGTCCCTGATGTCCACCCATACACCTGAAGAGTGCTTTGCACCCTGCAGGTATTTGCTGCTTACTTTGTGCTTCTGGATTTCATCCTGCATGTACGTTGCACACGTAGTTTTGTTCTCAGTCAAATTTGCATTAGACAGCAAAACAAAAATATACCAGGCATTTTTTGCCCCTTCCTGGTGTCTCTCTTGATTCCCAGTCCCTGCAAGACTCAGACACCCTGGGTAGCTGCTGAAGGCAGTTAAAATTATGCTTACAATTTAGCACTTGGCTTTTCTGGTCTGAAAGCCTTCTGTAGGCCAAGCAGCATCGATTTAGATGATTTACCAAGCTATGCTGCAACTCAAGAGGGCTCTCAGTGCTCCTGAGGCTGAAATCAGATGTGCCGGCTATGTTTTGGCATTAGTGGTGATAATACTGTGTTCAGTTTTGGGCCCCTCACTGCAAGAAAGACAATTGAGGCACTGGAGCATGTCCAAAGGAGGGCAACAAAGCTGGTGAAGGGTCTGAAGCATGAGTCTTATGAGGAGTGGCTGAGGGAACCGCGGGTGTTTAGTCTGGAGAACAGGAGGCTCAGGGGAGATCTCATCACTCTCTACAACCATCTGAAAGGAGCTTGTAGTGAGGTGGGGGCTGGTCTCTTCTCCCATGTACAAGCAATAGAACCAGAGGAAATGGCTCAAGTTGCATCAAGAGAGGTTTAAATTGGATATTAGGAAACATTTCTTCATTGAAATGGTTGTCAAGCATTGGAACAGGCTGCCCAGGGAAGTGGTTGAGTCACCACCCCTGGAGGTGCTTGAAATATGCGTATATGTGGTGCTCAGGGACATCATTTGGTGGTGGACTTGCCAGTGCTGGGCTAACAGTTGGACTTGGTGATCTTAAGGGTCTTTTCCAGCCCAAATAATTCTATGATTCTAAGGGCTTTGGAACTGTTATCGATGTTCAGATAGGAATGTACTGAACAGGTAGGTCCTTGCAAGCACTGAGGCTGTTGAAGTCAAAAACTATTTTAAATGTGGCAGAAGTAACTTGATGCCTATGAATTTTTAAACAATGGAGCTCTGGATCAATTCAAAATCTTTCAGTGCACCTCTCTAGTAACAACTTGTTTATGTGCCACGTGCTTTCCTCTCTCTTTAATTGGGTTATAATTACTCTGTGTACAATGCTATGTGTGGTGAATGCACTTGCACATCTTGCCCGCTCTTCTTGAGCCAATCTGGCAGCTTGGATCTGGTTCTCCCCCATCTCAGGAAAGTCATTGCCCTCACTAGGGCAGGTTTGCAGCTGCTCAGCCCTGCACAGGCAGCTCAGCTGTGTGAGCAGAGCAGGGAATTGAGGATGCTGAAGCTGTGTGAAATACCTCAGCTCTGTCTTGAGGGAGTGGGAAGCTCTGGAATGATGGATTTCCCCCTTTTGTGGGGCAGGAACCTGGTTCACTTCCCCACTGGCCGCAGTGCCTCATGTCCCCAGGGTGGGTGAGGCCGTGGGGTGGGCATGGTGCTGCCCTGGAGGCTGAGACACTGCGAGTGCTGGCAATCACTTCTCCCAGCCTTTTGGGGACCACTGGCACAGGCAGCTCCCTGTGTCCAGAGTCTCCCTGTGATGGACAAAGCAGGGAGATCGCTTCCGAAATGCTCTGTGCAATGTGTCCTAAACCGCCCACTTTTTAAATTGGAAGTTTAACAATTTCTCCCCTAAGTACTTCTAGTGCCTGGCCAAAAATGATGCCTAAAATTAGCTTCCCCAGATACAGACATTTTTGTCATATTTGGTACATTCCTATCTGAACATTGAAAGCCAGCTGTTTGGGCTGGGTTATGGAGACCAATCTGTTTATAACTATACTGATCTGGCATTGTTAGCCCTTGAATTAATAGCTTTTTTATCTGTCTGCATCCTATGCTCATTTTTTCCATACTAAGAGAGTGCCAGAGGAAGCATTATAAGGGCTATATAATTAAAACCAGAAGTGCCTCCCAGTGAACTTAACAGTAAATGCTAGTGGCATTTCTAGCAAAAGCAATGCCCTGGGGAACTCATTGCAAATGAACTAAGAAGGACTGAGTGCTGTTGCTTTTATGGATTATAGCTGAATCTGTACAGTTGAAAGGAGGCAGGATTTGGGTTTTCTTTATGTCATCTGAAGTCCTCTGTAAATGCGTTCACTGACTGCTGGGTAAAGCCCATGAGGCCAGATTCAGAAGCCACCCCTGATTCTGTTGTTTCTTCCCTCACCAGGATTTTTCCATCACAACCCAGTTTTTCCATCTACTTTTCTGGCTCTACACTGGAGAAAGTCGTTTGTCTTCAGGGAGTGGTGCTGGAGTGAGAAAGAGCTGGGCTGCGATGTGAGGAGAGGGCAGTGGGAGGCTGGTGACCTTGCAGTCCCCAGTGCCCACCTCTGGGCTGATGCCAGCAGAGGGACTGAGGGCTGGCCCTCGTCATCTCAGGGCTCTGCATCCTTTCGGGTGGAAAAAACAATGTTGAGAGGGACAAAAATAACCTATTTAAAGAATGCCCACAAAAATCCAGTGGTCTCGTCATGGCCATGCTTTGCAAATACTTCTGAGCCCAATTTTCCAGGCATGTGTGAGAAGTTTGCACAGGGAGTTTTAAGCAGAGTGTTTTAGGAGACTGCTGTAACTGGTGAAGCCTCCCTGTGGCCTGGCCACCGAAGTGCTTGCTGCAGGGATGGGGGATTTGGCAGGAAGGCAGAAAGTTGGGAAGGGGATAACAGCCTAAGATGATATGTTTTCCTGCACGGAGGGGCATGAGGATC
>NW_009926063.1:0-25142 GCF_000696875.1 Nestor notabilis | reverse complement strand
TGGTGCCTGGCTTACATGCTACTGACAGTTAAATGCCTTGAAGGGAAAGCGTTGCATGCTGGCAAAGGCCCTTTTGCTAAGCTACTGCAATAACAAACTGTGCTGCTGGGGAGGGAGCTGGGAAACCTTCCTTTAAAAGGGCAAGCCCAGTGCTGGAGCAGGCTGGCCTGGGAGGTGGGTAATACAGTGGCCACCTTGCCAGCCCCAGTTCCTGCTCTGCCCATCAACACTAACCTCTCCCTAGAGCCCTGGAGAGCCTGGATAACCCAAAATAGACAGATGTCTGACAGAAGTGGCCCAGACAAGTGGCTGTCTGGGCAAGGTCTCAGTGTCTGGAGCATGTAGGCTTGAGGGAACTAGCCTGGTGCTTGGGCAAGTTGGCCATGCTGGAAATGCAGGGAGCAAACATCATTCCTGGCAGAGAGGTGCTGGACATGGCAGTGTCAAGGGACTGCACATGGCTACAGGGCAGAAGCTGGTTCATCTAAGCCATAATGCAAGCTTCGCTTGCTTCCAGCCAGGACCAGCTGGCAGAAAGGCCATACAGGAGTGTCCTTAGCTCTTTGCTAAGCTAGTTCTTAGCCATCTCTGCTCCTGCAATGTTACAGGTGAAATCTGAGTGGTGAGGAGCTTCCCTGGTGCTGTTGCTGGAGTTCCACAGTCAGTTGAGTTGGTACCAAAATTAGTAGGTTGACCCAAAGCTTGGGTCAAGGCTGGTGGTAGAGATAAGGAAGAACTTGACCAAAGGTTGGGCATTCAAAATTATTTGATCTCGGATTTTATTCCCCTTTCTCAGCTCCTTTCAGTGGTCTCTGGAAGAAATACAGCCAAGATATGCAAGAAATTCAATATGCTGAGTGTGCCCCGGTGCAAGGAAGCACCTGACACTTAGCTATATTATTAAAATGTCTTGCAACTTTACATCTTCTTGCTGATAAGATGCTGTATGACCTTCAGTGACAAGAAAACCATTCTCTCGGTGAGATGAGAGCCAGGGAGGATAAAACAGAGGACAAGCAAGAAGCAGTACTCCTGTGCTGGGAGGGCAGTGAGCCAAGAAACTCTCATCTATTGGTACTTCTTCTGTGACTTTGGCCAGACTCAGCTCCCGGAGCCAGCTCAGTGTGTCTCAGGCTGCAGGTCATGAGATGTGCTAAAGGGCTGAGAGGCAACGGCACAGCCCTGGGCAGCAGCTACGGGCAGCTCAGTCCCTCCAGCAGTCACCGGCCGCTGCAGGCACTGCTGCCAGCCTGGTGGGAGCTCCCATCACTGGCACCAGCTCGGTTTCTCCAGGATGGAGAAGTGAAAAAGAAGCTGTAATTACTGGCCACAAACATCTGCTCTGGCAAACATCTGTGCTCCAGCCAAACAGAGGCGGAAGCCAAAGGGTTTGGTACAACATGCAGGCCAGAGCAGGCTTTCTTACATATAAGCTTATAGGCAGACACCAGAAGTTTCCTTCTTGGCAGATGTAAGCTCATAAAAATGTGGCAAGGAGAGCAGGATGTTCGGTCAACCCCTTAATAACAAACAGCTGCATAAAGTCCGGGCTTCCTACAAGTTTGCCACCAAGCTAACTGGAGCCAGTGCTTCAGCGCACGTAGCAAGGAAGTGTCAGGGCGGAGAGGGCCTACACGGTGAGTCTTCTCCCATTTGAACTTCATTCCTTCTCCCACCACTGTTCTTTTCCTGTCACTGCTGCGATGCTGCATGGCACTCCATCTTTTCATGACAAAAACCAATCCCTGTAACATACTTTATATCTAGCTGCAATTAGAAAATTTCCGAAGACTGCCTGTGCTCTGGTTATTGGACTTCAGAGAACAAGCCCAGGAGGCGAATAGCCAGATGAATCTCAGGGTCACCAGCACTCTTGCCACTTTTGGTAAGAAGGGAAGCTGAGGCTTAGGTCTGGCCTTTGTGTAAACCTCTGGCTGGTCACTGAAATCATTGGACCATCCAAAATACACAGAAGACTCTTCTCCTCCTCCACCCATCTCTTTTTTTATTTTCATTGCCTTGTTCATTTTGGAAACCAGCATTATAGGAAAACTGCAGTAAGCTATTTTCGGGACAGCTACATGTTTTTTGACTTGTTGGCATCCCAGTAAAATCCTGACCTGCCAAGGGCATTTATCCCAGTATCTTGGTCCTGTATGAGGTCCAAGTTTCACATGCATTAGGCAGCAGAGCTGATAGAGGCTGTGATTTAGAGGCTGCCTAATGGAATCCTTTGCCCCAGAAGACATTCAGAGTAAAATCCACAGCGATGCTTAATGAAAAATGCTAAGCATGAAAAGTAACGTGTTGGGCTGAAGGTGAGTAGAGACACGGCTGCCAGGCTTCAGCCAAGCCTGGCTTAGGGGTAACAGGCAACTCTCCACCCCAGCAGCTCCCTAAGAGAAGGTACCTTTGCTGTGCTGAACACATGAACTTGTTCTGGCAGGAGAATCAGGCTGCTAGTGACAAGCAGGATGAGCTGCTGCCTGTCCCTTGGCATCTCACCGTGAAAAGCACAGAGGAGAACAGGGAACAATGTCCTGGGGAGATGATCTTATGGGACAGTGGGTCTGTTGAAGAATTTTGAGAACTGAGATTTCCTTCTCTGCTCCACTAGGGTGGAATAAACCGGGTCTCAGATCAGCATCCTTTGGTTGCAGTTCAGCACCAGTGGGGAACTGCTGGGTTAGGCGTGCAAATCAACCTTATGATCATCTCCCATCTCACATCCATTGAGTCTAGAGGGTGTTGTCAAAGCTCCCAATAACGGTGGGAGGTCAGATGAAGCTGTAGAACCTCCTTGTGAACTAGCTGGTTATGTTATGTGCTGCGATGTAAAGCTCATGTCTGAAAAGGGGACAGTAACAGCAATTTTCAATAGCCATGGTCTCAAAGACACCTCTGTGCTGTTTGAACCTCAGCAGCTACGTATGAGGTCACCAATAGGTAAATCGATTGCTCCCTTTCAGCAGGCAGCCACAGTCTGTTTCTTACTGTGCCTCTGCAAGTCTTCACTCAGTCACGAGGCCTGCTGCCTCCATGTGCTGAGACAGCACCCAGATGCCTTTATGAAAGGACTTTCAAGATGGAGCTTAAACGAGACTGAAGCAAACTATGTGTAGGCCAGATCCTAAATATAGTTGTAATACCACCCCTTTAATTGGGTGTTGATTCTCTCCAAACCAAATTCTTCAAAATGCCTTTTTAATCATTGGTAGAAATTCAGCTCAAGTATAAAAGAAATTGAGTTGTTTTTCAAAATATATTTCTGGAAGGAGTGAATGTGGGCATGCAGAGGAAGAACTATCTTTGTAAGTGCACATTTGAGTCTCTTACACTTTGTAACTTGCTGCAAAAGGCAAAAGGCAGAAAGTGAGTCTACCCAGCAGCCTCTGCTAGCATCCTCCTTGTTGTGACACGTTTTTAAAACCTGTAATGTAACCACCAACTGATGGGAAAACTGCCTGAAAGTTTGTCATTGCCACTTCTGGCCACTTGCACTAAGCGCAGTGAGCCTGCCGATGGGAAGTGGTGAATGAATTCCTTGTTTTGCTTTGCCTGTGTTCGTGGCTTTTGCTTTCCCCATTAAACTGTCTTTATATCAACCCACGCGTTTTTGCACTTCTACTCTTCTGATTCTCTCCCCCATCCTGCTTGGGGGAAGTGAGTGAGTGGCTGCGTGGTGTTCACTTGCCAACTGGGGCTAAACCACGACATACGATTTCCAGACTGCTCCTGCAATCTCAATCCAGATACTGCTCTGGATTACCTGAAGATGCTGGGGGGTGTGCGTTAGGTTTAAGCTTATTACAGTGAAGTACAAATAGATTTTAGTCTTTACCTGCCCCAGCCATCAGGTAAGATGATAAAGCAAAGACACTTCCCAAAGAGCCTCACTTAAAAGCCTGAAGAACAACTGCGCTGTATTGATTTATTTTTCCTGACCCAAAAAATTCTGTTTCTAAATTCTAGACCAGATCATTCTTGGCTGACTCTCAGGCAGATTCAAGATGCCCCAAGCAACTCGACTGGCACTGAGGAAAGCAGAGGTTAAAGGACAACACACAAAGCAACGCAAAAGCCTTGAATGTTCTATTTAAAGTGACTTTATTAAAACATCATTAATATAAAATGTGACCAAGTACAATTTTTTTGTAAGAATGTTTAATAAAAACATACTAAAGAAAGAAGGAGCATCAACTCTTGTCAAAGCACAGGAAAAACCTACCAGGATAAGTAAAAAGTTCTGCAGCATGTTCTACCAGCTGGTCCCAATGTGTATTAGGGTCGAGTTAGCCGACAGAATCGACAGGCAGCCCAGGTTCTTCCCTAAGAAGCTTTAAGGTATTTAGCAGAGGTTTAAAATGTCAGTAGGAGACTTTGGTTTTGGATCTCCCCATATCAAAGCAAGATTAGAAAGCGCATCTTCACCTTTGATTTACAACTTTTCAGCAGCTGAATGTACAGAAAATTAGATTCACTGGTAACTGTAAGCCCCAGGGTTAGCATCTGTCAGCTTTGAAAAGAAGGTGCAAGTCAACATTAATTATACACCTGAAGAATTTGTGCTAAGGTTGTTCTAAACTGGATTAATGCTGGATGCTTGTAGCAAATGCTAAAAAAGGTCAGCTAAGAAATAACCACCAGGGAAGTCCAGGCTGGCAGAAACAGCAAGTGTTTTCTGAACTGCTGAATGCAGAGACAAAATCCACAAATTACAGGAGTTTGTACATCTCAGGAAGTGTGTAAAGAAGCTTTCGGAAATCTATAAACAAGGAGGCTACACGATCACTTAACTCTGTGGCAGTTTTCCTCATTAGCTAAGAAATCTTTTAAGAAAACACTAAAAAAACTTGGGGATCTGGGCTTGGTGGTTCTTTTTTTTTTGATGGCAGGAGGGGGAAAGGAGGGGAAGGGCAGCTTACAGCATTTTCCTTGATCAACAAGCAAGTTTTAATGCTTATCAGCAGCATCCTCTTGTTCAGAACAAGCAGCACACCACTTAGAGGCAAGGATTTTTCCAGGACATCTCAAACTTCCTGTAACAGGCAGAAGAAAATCCTGCAGCATCCAATTCTGCACATTTAACTGCCCCTGGCACTGAACCAAATGTCAAGTGCTAATGCATGAGAAGCATAGCACAATTATGGCCTAGGAGATGGTGACCTTCATAACCTTGGCTGGGACCCATGAGACCCATTAGACCCCTGTGTTTTGCCTTCTACCCCAAACAAATACTATGGGACTATTGCTGAGGTAAAGGGAAAGGTCAAACCTTTGGCATTGGAGCAGACCAGTCACTAGCTGTGCGTAGGGGGAATTAAGGCTTCAAGGTGAGGTAAACACAGTGAGAGTCAGTGTGTAAATCATGCTGCATTTCAGAGACGACAGATTCAAACGACAGTTAGTCTTGTTCTCTACATTTAAAACACCAAAGATCATTCAAAAGCAGAACTAGAGGCAAGTCTGCTGAGGGCCACCTTGAGATGCCTCTGCACCTCAGGAACAAACATAACCCAGATCTCAAACACTGAAGAGAATGTACCCACAAGGAGGAAAAAGCACCAAAGTTGATGAGTCCTTGAGACAATAAGCTGCTTAAAAAACAAAGAAGCCTTATACTGCTATGACCTCCCATAAACATAGTGGCTGCCTGCCACAAAGGTAATCTACGCTCCAGCAATTCTCGGTGCTGTACTCCCAGCACTACTATCACGAAGAGTTATGCTCTAGTAAGGAGGCAGTGAAATAATTAGGCTTGTGTTCCCTGAAGACAGTTTTTCCCATTCATTAGGTGTTGTTTCATTTGATTCCACTCACCCCCAAGTCTTTAACCCAAAGACCAGAAATAGCTGTCATTTCTCCAGGTCATTTTTCTAACACGCTCACATTATTTCAGCAGATTTGTAGGGTACAAACACAGTGCTGCTTTGGATCCATCATTCTGGCAATGCCTTTGCCCTCTTTACAAGAAAAGTGTTTTCAAGTAAGTGGTACAAAAGTTACTTTCAAACAGAATGAACTATAGAAATCAATGCAATTCATCTGTATGCTTATTTTTCATACTGCTTTTGCTAGTTTTCTGAAGTATGGAATTACTTGCTTATTTGGAACCACTGCACGTGCTACGCTATCTCTTACAAGCCATGCCAGCAAGGTTTCGACTGAAAACAGCAATCTGGTCCTATCAGTTCCACTTGTAGCACATGGAGACTTTCATTTGTTTTCCTTTAACATGTGTATGGTAACTTCTCCCATCCTCTCAATATAGTAGCTACTAAAAATTTTAACAGATATTAAAAAAATACCCAAATGAAACCACACTTCTATCACTGTTTAAAAAAAACAAAACCGCATATGGTATTACAAAAGTTTATACAAAGGCAACATTTAAGAGTTTGAAAGTTACTTCTAGAAAAAGACACAAATGCTAGTAAATTAACATACAAGGAGAAAGATATTCCACTCCTTCCCCGATATTGGTTTCATCTATTTTGAATAGTATTTTACCAGTTGTCTAGAAAATCAAAGCCAGTCTTCAAGATAACATTGCTTGTACTAGTCTGCAAGGGAAAAAAGAAAAGACAGACAAGAAATAAGATGTAGTTGTTAATTACAATATTACAATCTCAGTACATGACTACCTATCTACAAAACAAAGTTCCTAATGTTGTCTGCCAGTATTTCATTACCTTGCTCTAGCACACCTAAGAACATATACCAGAAAATGCTAGACATGGAAAAATACCCACAATGACCAAAAAGGCAATTCCAGATAAAAACTAAAATTCTTGTAATGGTCTGCAGGCAAAATGTTGTTTCAATATTTAGACTAGAGGGGGAATTGCAGAGAATGGAACACAGAATGTAAGCATCACTAATTCAATGGATTGCCTGTTGGAATGACAGCCAGCTGTTTCCAGAAAACCATACACCCTTTAAACTTTGTTGACAAGTTATTTACTAGGCTATCAAGAACATGCTCATTCCTGCAGTGCTGCACTTTTAAACATGATATTTAAACTGATCTTAGCGTTCAGCAAAAGTATTCCAGGGACACAGATGAGTCTCTGGATTCTCTTCCCCAGAACAGGGAAGATAATGCAGAAATAGGAAAGGAAGAAAATTCAGTAATTCAGTCATGCCATCTTCTCTCATGTTCACCTTTTGACACAGAAGGATTGTTTCTCAACAGAGATAAAAATAAAAAATCAGGCATTTCAAACTATTTCACTTCGAAAATATTCACAAAGGAATTAGAACTGTAACAAAGCATTAATTTGCAGGAAAATGTGACAAAGCCTTTAACTAAAGGACTACCATGGTCACAATTTGTAGCAAAACAGCTCAAGAAGCTTTATCTCGAAACTTCAGAGACAAAAAAAAAACCAAACCCAACATAGGGCTCCAAATATTGAAGTGGCTTAAGTACTGTCCTCTCCTAAGTGCTACCACTTACTTCTCTTCAAGTATTTACCTCATGCTGCATCTATCTGACCTTACATCATCTTCTCTGGAATTTAAACAATCACTGTTGGGAAAATAATGAGAGAAAAAGCTATGCAACATGCTGAAGGTCTAGGTCAGGCTTATGGCAGAGTGATGCCACAGGTTCCAAACAGAACTGCACAGCTCTGTTTGAATAACAGCTCCTCTAGTTCACAGTTTTCAGGCTTCACATCTCTTCCTTTCCCTCATAATGTCATATCCTGTTGTGCCATTTCTTTTTCTCACAGATCAGCATCTGCTTTTTAAATAGCTTCAGTTGGCTATTGAGCTGCTGAAGGTTATTTTTTGATGTTGGAGGGGGTTTTATTAAAATAAAAATTAAAAAAACAAAAAACAAAACAAACCCACAACCAAAACATTAAGAAGGCTAATTCTTGGAATCTCATTCCATTTCCATTTTGGACTCTAAGAGAAAACACATTTGAAAGCAGCCCAGCTGCCTGGGACAAAGCACTGGGAAGTGGCCATTGGGCTACCACTTAAAACAGGTAAGGAACTAGTTTGCCATTCACTGCTATGCTGTGTGTACCAGTGAAGTATCCTAGACTCCAGTTTATCTGCTTTTCAAGTTAAAAAATTTCTTTTTTCCAGTAAGTGTTTTTCTGTTTTAAGAAAAAACCAACCAAACAGATAAACCCGCAAACTCTTTAGCTGATATAGCAAGCTCTTTACCCCAAACCATTAGGTAGCTTGCTGTCAGCCACAGGATGCCATGTCAGTGTTTCTGGCATTTCATTTAAATGATGGCTTTGTCTTACTCACTTTACTACACTGAGGAACACTTGATTGAAACAAACAATAGCAGTTAACATGCTGGTTAAATAGACGTCTTTGGATTTGCAGGATAAAAAGCCAGCAAGCTTATCTATGGCTTAATGCTTTATGGAGTCCCTAATCTTCTAGAGCAGCCTTGTCAGATTGTCATGTGATTTTTAGTTTTTTAAAAATGTAATGCTTAGGTTTAAAGTTTTTAAATCTAAGGACAGTAGATACAGCAGTCCTTACCTGTCCAGGCATTTGTGGATCTGTAAGTATAGTACCATCAGTATCTTCCTTGTTTGTCCTAGAAGATGCCAGGTCCTGTGGTGGGTCAGGAAGAAAGAAGTCATCTAGAGGACTAGTAGGGAGTTGAGTGGGTCGAGGTTTCTCCCATTCAAGAGATACAGAAGGTAGGCTGGGGGCAACAGACTTCTCTGGTTTAGTTACGCTGGACTTCTCAGCTTTTGCCGTCTCCTTTGGAGCAGACTCTTGTCTGTAAAAAGAGGGAAGGGGTTTCTCTCCTTTCTCCATGGACTTGATCTGGCTGGGAGTCAGGGACTGGAACTCAGACTTGTGTCCTTCAAACTTTGAGCGCTCTGCATTTATCTTCCAGAAAGAGGACTCCTCTTCTTTTCTGGATGCCATCAACCCATCAGAGCCAGGGGTCTTACTGGCCTGAGAAGATTTAGGGACTTGGACACCGGGTGCTGCTTTAACAGGCTGCCTCTGTTCATTTTGCAACTGGGCACCACCTTGTTCTTGTATGGACAGAGATGCAATGCTGAACTCCATCTGACTCTGTTCAGGGTTAAAGACATACAGTATTTCAAAGCCCTTCACAATGACACAGTTTTGAACTTCTGATCTCAATTCATATAGATAATATCTTTGCCCACAACTAGGCAAGTCCCAGACAGTAGATACCACAGCAAAGCTACGTATTTTCTTCATAAATGTCTACTTTCGTAGCTACATAAACCCAGTATTTCTTAAAAGTCTGAACTGCAAGAGTCCTAGACCTGCTTCACAGGAGTCAGAGAAAGCAATCGTATTTGAGTTACTCAATGCCATCCAAGATAGCAGTACATAGCATGCATACCGATAAAATATTAGAATAGCATTTTGAAAGCCATAAATGTTTTACATAAAAATATAAAGCAAAAACACTTTACAGTGTAGTTTAAAAGGCAATCTTCCATTATAGTCTTTGAAAGAGTTGGCAACATGTTACAACTCCAACTACTTCCAAGATAAAGGATTAGATGAAACGGGTATGTGTAGATAAGTGGTTTTTACAATTCTAATATCCCTCTGAAGGATAAGAAACAGCTCCAGCAGGACCAGTTCTTCACTTATTCCAGAGCGTTGTTTTGTTTTCACTTGCAGTGCAGATAACTGTACTCATTTCTGAGAGGTAACACCAGGTCAAGGAAGCAAGCAATCACACTTAAAGCGCGATACAGATCTTGCAAAAGCCACCCAGAAGTGAACAGTACTTCAAAATGTTCATTTTACTTATCACCACTTCAGTAACCTTGATTGTTAACTAGCTGGACACTCTTTAGACTAATTAAAGTTAAATCTTATTTCACTCTGAGGAACAGGTAAGAGTTACTGTATTTAGGAGCACAGCACTCTAGCAAAGGCCACAAAAGAACAACCTGATGTCTACACTTTTGTTTGTAAAATGGAACAGACAATGAAAAAAAAACCCAATAGCAAAACCTGATTAGTTTTGTAAAAAAATCAGAAGACATTTCAAACACAAGCAGTTAATATATACTTTTGAAGTTCGTTACAGATTTGTGATGTTTTCCCCATTTTACTTCATTACCTGGCCTTTCCTGAATAAAACCGCAATAGCATCTATGAGCCTGAGTCTAAAACAAGCCCTAGTTGCATATAATTTTCACTAGAAGTGTTTGATCTTGAGTCCTACATTATAGTGCATGTTGAGTTCAAAGGGACTCTAGATCTAGCGGGTATCACATGCCTAGTGTTTAATATTCAGAAACTTCTCATCAAAGTGCAAATGTTAACTCAGCAACTGATTATTTATCAAACAATTTTTTTAATCAGTCAGCAGCTGATGACAGAATTTGATTCAGGGAACAGCAACCAACTTTTTTAAACAATTAGATACCTTAGATAGTCTTCCAGGGTTATAGGCAAGGAAGCACCAAGTTCCGCGCTTTCATTAACAATATGTTCTGTTATCAAAAGGTGCAGAACATAAACAAGCTATGAGTAATTATAGCTCAGCTAAATTAAGGTGAGTGCAAGGATACATGCAACTCTTACCAGACAGCTCAACCCCCCCACCCTGCCTGCAAAAAACTAAGAGGAAAAACCTGAGTGCTCCCTTTTTTTTTTTTTTTTTTAACCAAAAGTCACAACGTAAAATTAAGAGCAGGAGATTCTTCCCTAAATAAATTCTGCGTAAACAAACTACGGGTGCAATGATGTTGAGGATTATTTACAGTGACTGCCATTCCCTATATTAAAATATAGGGATTTATTTCCCTAAGCTTATTTGGCAATACTACCAAATAGAGATTTACCACCCTGAAGTTAAGATGCTTTAAGACTTCAGAACTGATAAAATCCCAGCTTAAGAAAAAAAAAAGCAACAATAAAAAATAAATCTGTACTTCCCCAATATCGAACAGAGGGGGTGGGGAATTCATCTTCGAAGACTTGTACCTTGTCATGTAGGAATTAAAACAGTGCTGCTTTCCATCCCTCAACAGTCTTCCTTCTGAGCTGCCTGCCCCAGGACTCACATTAGAGATGACAGTAGCTAGAGGCCACTACAAAAGCAGTCAGTTTCACTAAAATGATTCCTTTGCCCTCCAGCCCAAGAGGAAGGGAAGGTCAGTGCCCAGGGAGCAGAGGGGCCATCACAGCCCCTGATATAGCAGAACAGTGCTGGAAATAAGATCCAGGAAAAATACTGATGGAAGGGAAGTAGGGGCCTGTTAGAACAAAAATTAGAAATGGCAGCAAGACAGACAAGCAAAGTCAAGCTTCCTGGGAAGTTCTTATGCTGTGGAGCAAAAGCCACTGCCTGTGGTCATGTTTTATGTGATGTATGGGTCCAAATATCAACTCAGAGGTCTGGTTTGGAAGTGGCAAACTGCTTCTAGTGTAGAGTGTGGCACTGCAGCACAACTTCAGGCAGTCGTACCCTTTCCAACCCACTCGTGGGTATGTTCTGGAGAGGATGCCTTCTTTGCCCTTTTAGAAAGGAGACAATGGGATGTACACCTTTCCATTTCAGGTAACAGGACAACCCAACATTTACGACTGCATATTTGTGTCACAGTATGCTTTGGAGATCAAACGGGTCATAACCTGACATGGAATAACTGGAATGAAAATACTTCCTCAGGAGTTTGCCTTCTCCCCCAAGTAAAGCAAAAAAGATAAGGCCACCCCAACAGGTTCTGAAAGCACTGCATCTCAGCATGATGTAAATACAGCCCCGAGAGGTCAGTATATAATTCTGCTTCTAGCATTTAGCTCAAGACGCCAAGAACTTCTGTGGACCAGTCACAAGTTATTATGTTTTCCTTGAAATATAGAATGCTTCTATTCTATATTCAAGGTTACTTAAGATGTCTGAACCCCTATGAAATGTAGCTGATGGAAGAAAATTAATATGTAGTATCTTTCAAGTCACAAAATTAGCAATAAAATACTATAAATACCCCAAAAACAACAGAACCCAACCAAAAAACCACAACTGAGCAGCAGTATTAGGGGGACAATTTCATGTAGAGATGGAGAAGACCCAGAGGTGAAACACCCCAGGCTGACATCTAAGTCATGAGTAGTACTGTACATTCTAATGAGTCATTAGGCATTAGGAATCAGTTTAATTACTGTTCAGCTTTCAGTTTCTTACATCAGATTGCAAATTGACAATTGACTGGGTCAGCAGGAGGGGGAAGGAAATGACATTTAAAACACAGTTACCCCCAAAAAAACATTTCGTTTTCCCTTAGCCAGCCAGGCACGAGAATACCTTAATGCACGTCTCTCCTGGCCCCCATCGAACTTACGGTGGCAGTACCACGTCTGCTTTTCTCAGGCTGAGGCAGAACTGCTGTGAGCTTTGTTGTGCACTTGAGCATTCAGCAGCAGAACTGCCCTTGTGGCACCCTACCAGCTGGCACCCTGGGGAAGCAAACGCTGCACACTGTGGTAAGATTTGACGGTCAAAAGTGAATTGTCATTCAGGCACAGTTTGGGATTCTAGAGATAGGGTTTCAGTCCCCAGCTGCTTTCACTGACTTTGAATGAGCTGCAGTTTCTGTACTTTTAATTCCCCATCTAAGGAATTAAATAAAAATACTTTTTTCCCTACTATTTGTATTTCTGGGAACTGTTCAGCCCAGAAAGTCTTGAAGGTTACGTACAGGCCCGTACAGTCCCAACTGCACTTTCTCAAAGTTATCAGAATTCAAATAAAAGCTATTAACAGCAGCAGCATTTTCAACATATTGCATGAGAAAGTCCTTCTCATTAAGGGGGGGAGGGGGACAAACCTGAAAGTCCGTTCTTTTCAGTCTTCTCTCTCTGGTCCCAAACCACTCCAAGGGTTAAAATAAAGGACACCTAGGTCCTGGATCATCTTTCTGTCTACTAAATATAAGTAATATTATAAATTGTGGGGTTTAGGAAGTTCTGTGTCCATCTTTCCTTAAAAAGATAATATTCAAGTATTTAGGAGTTCTATTTATTGGATTAAAAAATTTAGACAGAACTTCAGTCTCAAGGCAAGGATAATCCACCAAATAATATTGGCTGTATATACTCATGGGAAACCATATAGTCTAAAAGAGAAGCACCACACACCAAGAACAAAATGATTTAATAATACTGTATAAAATTAGGACTCAGTTCATAAGTCTATATTAAAACCAAGATGACCACAAAGAACCCAGGAGCTTGCTTTTTCGGGTTTTGTTGGTATTTTTTTAAGCATCTTATTCACTTATCAGGAATGTGTAGTATTTTACTAAAGAGTCAAGCAAACACAGCCAAAACAAATTGTTTTTCTTGGCAGCCTGAAGAATCTAAATTGTTCAGACAAAGACTGCAGAAACACTGTCAAAAGCAACTTGTTTTAAGCACAGCCTGATATGCAGAGGTAAGAAAGCCAAGTTTAAAGTGATTTAGAAGATGACTCTGCTTTGCTGAATGGACAAACCCAAAATAAATGTGGGACCCAAAGCAGTTGCAGTTTTTGCTTTGTTTCCTGTGCAGACTGTGGGTGTTTTCAGGATCTCCTGAGAGTCAGAAAGAAATCCTTATGTCAGCAGAGACCAACTGCAGGGGCAAAACCAGAGCAAAGCACTCAAAACCAATCTAAGCAATTTCCATCCATACAGGAAGACAATGCCAAAGACGTATAGTGAGGAGCTTCAGAGGGAATTTAATGATCTGCTCTTTGGTGATATGAGCAGCCTAGTCTGCCACTGTCACTGGCTAGCCTGAGCAAACTCAGACTGATAGTATCAGATACGTGCATGGTTTTGTGCTCATAAACTGCCTGAAGACTGATGCAGGTAACTGAATTCTTAGCTGTGAACATCTGCCAATGAAGATTAAAATAAACTCTGAACACAGCTACAATTACTACAAGTTGGGGGGTTTTTTGCTCAAGAACTAATAGCCAACAGTAATCTCAGAGCACTATTTTAAACATCTGTAGTCTAGATCAAAAAGTGAAGGAAACCCCCAAAACCTCACACATCACTCCTCTTCCTTCCAAGGAAGTACTGCCATTTATGCCAGCTTGATTAAAATAATCACACCGAAGTATAGTTTGTAACAAACTATTCTAATATCAGGCTGCTAAGGAAGGAGGAGATAAATTCTTTGTCACTTTTTTCGTATTTAAAAAGCAACAGCAAACAAAACCCCCAAACCAACTAGGACTTGTACAAAGAATAATATTTAGTCTTTTAGATAAAAGAAACAGTTTGCAAAACACTATTTTCTAAGTGCAACATGATTTTTTTTCTTTCTAAATGATCACTGGCATTAGATCACTTCCATACCAATATAATTAGGGAATTTAGACATGGAGGCAACAACCAGATTACTGAAGGGATTGAAGTTTGATGCTTTCTCTTTTTGTGTTTCCTTTGTTTGTTTTTAAACGTACCTCAAAGGCTTCTCTTTTCAACAAATATTTGAGGGCCTGTTGAAAGTAGGAAAGCCAAAGGAGGAAAAGCCAGAAGTTAAAAAGAAGGAAGGACAGAAAGAACTCTCTAAAGCTGCCTTCACAACTATTCTACCTGTATCAAGACCAACAATGTTATAGATGTGCAATGTGTCAGTTTTAAGCATTTGGAATAAACCCTATTTCAGTTAATAGCATGAATTATGAACAGACTCCAACTTGTTCCCATGCTGCTCTGTGCATTCAACATGTCAGCTGAGGTGGCAGACTGAAATTATATTTTCCGCCCACTACTAATTTATTTTTTGTTTAAACACATCAAAACCAGCAAGTTTTGAGTTCAGGAAAGAGTTGCAGAGAATTTTTATTTCCAAACCCAGGCATGAGTCTTGTTTTCCATTTATATCCTGGAGTCCGTGCCGAGTTTCACTGACTTTACTTCAAACAAACCAAGAAACCTCAAAGGCTATACTCAGCCAAAATGGCAGCTTTCATCTCACTTAAACCTGAAGCCATAAATAGAATGCCCTAAGTTCATAAACCTGGCTCTAGCTCCAGTTAAAAATGTAACCCACATTTCAAGGCATGTATGTCCATAAGGGCTCCACCCACAAACCAAATCACTCCCAATTCAATTTCTAGTCTTAAAATGTCAGCTTATGTGCAATGCTATGAGAACTCATTGCTTCCCAAGTAGTTCTCCTTCTGAGAAGTGCTGCAGTTTTCTACTAAAAATATTAGTATTTTAAATGTCTCAATGTCAAAACAAACAAACAAGCAAACAAAAAGTGCCTATTGGTTTTACTGATTTACTTCTCTACTTGCTCCTTCTCTTCAAAAGCAGAAAGCAAAGACCACATTCCCTTCCTTGGGTAAGCCAGAGCACATTCATGCAAAGCTGCAAAAGAACGAAGGAATTTCATCATCACAACAATAATAAAACCAAAAACTCTGCATTAAAGGTTCATCAGGGAAAAGAATATTATGGAAAGAATAAGCCATCACAGAGTAGAGCTCATGGAACAGAAAGAGCCTAAGAGCCTGAAGTAACAGTGGGAACAGATCTGGCTCACAAGGCACTGAACGTGCATTACAACATGTCAGCCTTATTAAACAGCTCATTCAGGTTTCTTCACTGTTTCCCCACGCTGGACCAATTGAGCAAGGACACTTTTTCCTCAGCCAGTACCTCATGGAGAAATTGCCTTCTGCTATTAATCTCATTAAAGTACTTGGTTAGGGAAGAGATCAAAGAGTAAGCACAAAGCAAGATCTCCACCTTTAGAAATGGAAGACTCAGCAGTAGAAGGATTTGGCTAAAACGCTGACACAATATGAAGCACTGAGGGAAAAACAAAAGGAAAAGCCCACACAATCCAACCAACACACACCCTGTAAAGCCAGGAAAAATGGATTCTCTAGGCTTCTACTAGAGGAAAAACTCAAGCAACTTCTCAATCTACAGCTGAGGCACAGCTTTTATCTCTGGTCAGCAAGGAGGGAGCAGAGAAAATGAGGGAAGCACAGCTTTATTAGCTGAGACAATTATTTCTAAAGCAATGTCCTCCACCTTGCTTTTCTCATCAGTCACATGAGTGTCCCCATATCATTCTGTGATCCTCCATTCATTACAGAGAAGCACGAAACTAGAGCATCTATCCATTTCAGTCCCTCATTTTGAGACACCAGGAAGAAAGTAAAAATAATTCTGATCAGTAAGGGATAAAAGACAGGCCTGGTTGAAAAACACTTCACTACACATATAAGTATTTAAAAGAAAAGACAACTATCTATTAATGAGAAAATCCAGTTGAGTGCAGATGCATCTCATCATAGATCACTGGTCAGCGCATTACACAAAGCATTATCTCCAGGAAGTTCACATATTCAGTACTTTAAAAATTCCATCCAGACAGAGCCTAGAAGTCCGATTACAGCTACCATATTCCCAAAACTGAGTTTTAGCATTTGCACCAGAAAGTAAGGGAGAGACAACACTGCTGTCTCCAACATATGATTTATTTCACCTTATTGTCAATGAGGTCTACACTCTTCTCACTCCTTTTCTTGACAGCTTCACTTGTGCTAAAAGCCTCTTTAGTATTACACTAAAAGCCAGTAGCTGCTTCTTCTAAGGGTCCTGAAAGACAGAAGGGCTTGCCCGACCTACCAGACTTGCACTGCAGGAAATGCTCCACTGGTTCCTGAACCACCCCAGCTTTAAGGGGGTTTTAAGGCAAGTGAAGACTGGCAATGGTTTCTCTTAAACTATAGCACTGTAGGCTGCAGGGACCCAAGTGTCACATCAAGTTACAGGTTGATCAGTATCTGCAAAGCAGGGATGGGGTACTAGCTACCAGCTGTGACCTTGAGTAGGGAAGGCTGACAAGTCATCTAGGGTCAACCGGATTAATTTAGTATTCACTGGCATTTCCAAATAATTACTCTGCATTAGGCTAAGATTATATTTGTAAGGTCAGACATGATTATCAACGTAGTTCAAGGGCAAAAACTGGAAGAAAGAGGGGAGCAGCAGCTTTCTCTGGCAGATAAAGCCAGAAAACATGGAGTTTAAAATGTGATTAAACCTATGCCCACCATACTCAGTTTAGAAGGACAATAAGCTGTGGTTTTGCTCCCAGATTTTCTTCAAGAAGAATTAAACTTGATTTCAAACCACAAACATGTGCAATTTTATTTCCTCACACTGCAGGTTCAGAAAGATGGAGAACTCTGGCTCTGTGTTAGCCTTATGAGAATCCTATCATAAATAACGCTTTAACAAAACACCAGAGGTACAGGGGACAGGAGAGGGATGAAACCCAAAACCAACCCACCACAGAAAAATACTTTATTTCATTGTTTTTTGAAGAAGAAATAACACAATTCTTCTAGCACAGCCCCAGGCTTAACAAGTTTTATTACATTCTGGCACACAACAAAAAAGCTGAAGACAAGGCTTTAACAAAGAATGCAATGAAGTCATTAGTTACCTGTACCTTTCTCACCCCATTTCCTAGCTACTTTACTCCTGATGTCAGAAGTGAAATGCAGTTATGTTTATTATGAGACACTGGTGTTGCTAAACACTGAAAGTTGTTTAAAAAAGTTCACAACGAAAACCCAAGTAATTTGCAATGAATCAGTATTACACCTGCAGTTGAAGCCAGAATACTGGTTCATGACGTACATTTTGTGTTTCTGTTGATATAAATCAGACACCAGTCCTGTTTCATTTGCAGGATGGTCACTTTACACAGCTCTCAGAATAAAAGTGACATTATTCTATCAAGTCTCAAAACGAAGACAGTATGAGTGCGCAAGGAACAGTACAAAATGACAAACCAACATTAAAAACAAAATTGCTGCATATTTACCTTTGTTTCCCAGGAGAATGGAGCTGAGTGTTCATCTTGCCAAGTTATGTCCTGAAATAAAATTCAAGAATGACTAAAAATTAGAAGAGCAGCTTTACCTGCTCAGGAGCATCATACAAATGACATTACCTTGCACTGCTGGAAGCATAACAACCATTACCACAGAACTGGCTAAAAGGTGGAAGCACTGCTTGTAGAGAGCACTGACTGCATTTTAAGACTTACTAAAAGCAAGTTCTCTGAAAGGAAAATTATCAGTTAGTATACCAATTTAACCCACAAAATATATGAGAGTTTAACATGGTCTAAACCTCTTGAAACAGCTTCTCTACAAATAGCTTTAAAATGTATTGTATTTCCAGTTTTCTACTAGGCGTTTTCTTTGATAGCCACTGGCAACACATAGGGACAGAAATAACAAGAGCAGCAGGGGCCTTAGGGAAATAAAGTCCCATTTCCTTCCCTTCACAAACCAAAACACGTGTGCAACCACACATGGGACAGTGAAACAGCTGTGTGCCCATGGCCACGCCACAGCTGGATCCAGCCCTGACAAGACACATCGTTAAACCACTTCAGCGACAATCAGTTTGAAGTATTCAGTGCTGTTGAAAGAACCACACCATGTCCAGTCTAAAATCCCAATCTGAAATAGCTTCTTTTAAAAAGCTATTTTTTCTGAAAATAATCTGAATTTGAGAAATTTAAACAATCTCTTCATACACAGTGTCCCTTCCAGAAATACATGTGACCCACATCGAAAGAAGGGGCGAAAAATCAATCAATAAATAAATGTTGTTCACATTTGTTCAAGATTTGCAACAAAACGATCACACTTCTATTCCTAGTGGTGGGTAAGACTCATTTGTACATTGGATGTTCACGCTGGCGGAGATGATGAGTTCCCCCTCCATACCTTTGCTTGGACACCCCAGTACTTTAGGGAAGAACAGGAGTCAGAACAGCAAATGGAAAGAGAAAGGCTAGAAGTAACCATGCACAGGGATGGAGAGGACAGGACAAGACCTGCAGTGCTTGTTTCACACTCCTCCTGTTCAGAGAATAACAGAACTACACCATGTTTTAAGCTAACACAGGAATCCCACATCTTACCAGACTGCCCTTCTCTTATTTCTGACCTCTGCCTTTATAGAAACACATTTCTCACACATCTGATAGCATTCTCCTGATCTGTCATCTCTTACTTCATCACCTTGACAGATTTTGCTGGCCAAGGGCGATGAAATCACAGTTAGAAGTGTCTGAAACCACCTCCTGAACATGAAAAATGTGTCATTCTCCAACTATTACTCATCTGTGAAACAGGGTTTCTAGCAGCAAAGTATTTGTGGTACACAGGAGGGTGATCCCATGCTCTTAGAAAGAACTGGGCTGATAGAGACCATCTAAAAAGAACGGCCTGGGCTCTGCTGGACCATACGTTCTGGCCAAAAAGGAAATCTGGTTCAGGAAATTTTTGTCAAGAACACAGGTGTAATACCAGGTTCTCTTAATTCCAGGAAATAGATAATCACATTTGTTAACATTTCAGAGAAACAAAGGGAATAAAAGTCTGCTTTTTAGTATGTGTTCTATCAGTATTTGCACTGTGGAGTGCTACTGACCACATGGGAACACCACACCACTTAGATGCGATGCCTTGCAGCACGTGAGCATCAAATTATTTCAAAATCATTTTAGGACTGCATCCTTTGCCTCTGAAAATGGTGGAGCTGGCACTTTATTTCTGAAGCACACATGACAGTAATCACAGTCCAGGATGGAAGAGAGAATGGAGAGCCCAGCCACTGGGCTGAGTCACACACAAGGTAGGACTGCAACCCTTCTATCCATATGGGGTCTGAACAGTACTTAACTTCCAACACAGCAGTAAAGGACAGAAATGAAGTCCAGCAAGCAGTATTATACTCCTACATGCTGCCAAAGTACCTTAAAGCTCCAGGCATGTATGCATAAGCTGTCAGTGGGTTTCACCTAAGGAGTTTAAAGAAAGCTCTGACTTCCTGCCATTTATAGGACATGCAAACCAACTGTGGACCAGTTTTAAATTTGGGGGCAAGTTAAGACAATCCTCATCCTAGACCTGAGACAGACAGCTCTTTATCTTCCTGTATTTGAGGCAACTGTAGACAGCACTAGGAGGGACACCTCTCCCCTCAACTATCCCTGCACACCCTCAACTCAGTGACACCACCACTGCTGCAAGCAAGCCCTGCTGACAAAAGGCTGCCCTCAGAGGGGTAGAAAATCAGCATGGGGAAGGAAGAGTAAAGGTCTGAGGTTGTCATGCATGAGGATACATCACTCCCTACAGGACAAAGCAAGTCAGCTTCTCACTTCATAGAATCTGATGTCTTCTCAACCCCATGGCACCTGAACTTGTAACCTCAACCTCCCACTTAGACAGACAAAAGGCTCTTGAAATGAATTAATGGTATTTTGGTATCAGTTGTTAAAAAGTTTTTGTCACAGACAAAAATCTAAGACTTTCACAGATTATTTCAAAAGAGGGAAGTAGCAGACACTTATTAGGCAGGAGCAGTTCCCTGAAAGAAAAGGACCATAGATTTTACTTCTTAAAAGATGTCTCACTGTATCTCAGCCCGCACAGTCCAGCACACCTCAGAGCCAGCAAGCCGGAGGAGCTTTGCCCACATTCAAGAGATATTCCACAGGATATAGTAAAGGATAAAATCGGTTAAGATATGGTTTGAGGATACAAAGCTTCAAGGAGTTGATGTCTGTGGTTATTTGAAATATATTTGAAGCTAGGATGGAGACAGATTCTGTCCATTGTTAGGGAAGAGAAGGAAGTTTGTGGCTTCCATCTCTTGTGCTCTCACACACAGGCCACGCAGAGGACCAAATGAGAAGCAGGAGAACAACACAGTTCAACAGTTTCCTGTCTGATGTGCCGATTCATGTTTATCACCAACAAAATCTGAGAAATAACTTTGCTTTTTGCTGAATAAACAAGCTCTCACATGCTTGAAGAAATTGGGATCAAAGGCATCAACTATATCAATATTCGCAAAAGTAACTTATGAGTGGAAATTTTAGAGAAAAAAGCTTCAAGCCATTTCTCATCAACACAGATTAGAAGAGATCCGTATCTGGTCAGCTTTTGTTTCAGCACACAACGAAGCCTTCTTCCAGAAAGAAGGCAAATGAACAAACTTCTGTTCACCACCGTTAAAGAATTTATTTGTAAGAAACAGGGCCTCACGCAACATATTTCACAGCTGTAAAAAGAAAGGAAAGAGAGAAAGAGAGGCAAAAATCCGGTCTTACACTTGACTTCAATAACCAGCTGCAGAATATCTAAAAAAGAAACACAAATTACACTTGCTATGTGTAGGCAGTTTGTTGCAAAAGATCATCTGAGTTTCAAAATGGAAGACACTGGTAGAAACATGCCAGTGTATCTGACAGGAGCATTGCTCAAAAGCAGGGGACAATAACCAGGCAGTCACAAACTTGCCAACAAATGCATCTTAGTGGCATTATTAGAACAAGACTTGCTGGTTATTGGAGTTTAACTGTGCTTGAAAAGCTGCCCTTCATTTTCTGGTTGTTTTTTTTTTAAAAGCACAAATCTGTAACCGTCCCAACATAAACGTTATTGCTATATTGAATATTTGTTGCTTTAAAGCACTTTAAGGCGATAAAAGGGTTGATCTTTTAGCTTGGTGCAATGTTCTTAAGGCTAAGCAAAACAAATACCCTATCTGCCTTCGGGTAGGTAAGTCAAGCTTCCCTGTTAAAAGATGATGAATGAAGCTAACCAAACTCTCTTTCCTCCATATCTTTACTACTTACTAATGCACGTGGCATCTTCTTCAATTAAAAGTGTAGTTATTTCAAGTCAAATTCTTTGAGCTGCTGAGTACCACTTAAATACTCAGTATCTCTTTAAAAAAAAGGAAAATCAGACCTTACATGTGTATGCCACACACTTGTGAACAGAGGGACAGTATTAAAAGAGTGAGAACTTGTCTAAACTACCTTTCAGTGAACTAAACAAGGAGGATCCAGTGGCATCAAGTAATATCAAAACAGATGCTTTACAAAAGCTGACCACTACAGAGTCAAAGGGTGGTAGCCTCTCACACACTGCCAGTTTTCCACCTATTCCTCTCATGATGGCTCATAATATATGGTGTATTCCAAAAATAGCCCATTTATATTAGATATATAAAGGTCTTAACTTGACACTGTGTGGCCAACAGTGGACACATAATGGCTGGTGTTAGCTCTTACATGCTACCTCACCATTGACAGCATGGTGCACACAGGTAGATGCCAAATGAATTGGGTGCCACTCAACTCTGCTCGAGAGAGAAGTGTTGTCTGGAGAATCAGGGAGCCCCATTCCTGTACTTCCACTTCTTTTATCAGGCTTTTTGAGACTTTTTAAAATATCTTCAGCTTTTTGACAGCAAGATGGGAGACTAAAAAAGTAGCTCTGTTGTCCTGGTACTGATCAACCACACCCACAGTGCAAGTACAGCTTAAATTACTAACTCCATGTCTAGCAATGCTGCAATGAAGATAAGATAATGGAAGAGAAGAAGCAGTGGCACTCAGGTGACTCCAGGCATTTGCTAAGAGTCACACATGGTGCTACAGTGCTCGATCATGATGAAATGACTGGATCATGGCTACAGGATGCCATAGTCCTGTTATTGCACATCTATTTTCCATCACTGCCTTCCCACACAGCCAACATACTGAAAGGTGTCTTGAAAATGTAAGAGATGCCTACACTTTGAGAACTTACAGTCCTAGTTTACAAGTTCAGGAGATGAGCCTGGCGTTAGAAAAGACAAATGGGAAATGGTAGGGGCGAGAAAGAGGAAGCCAATTGTCCAGAGGTAGAAGATTACTATATATATCCTCTGGACCATCTTATCAAAGTGGTCACATGCATGAAAGTGGGATTAAATGGTGAGAGTCATGGATGGGTAAATCAGTATCTTCAGCATTCACCCTTGTTTAGTTTTCTGCCAAGTCCTCCAGAGAACGTAAGGTGAAAGATATCAACTTTCCATGCTTAAGCAAGCACAGGTAGATCACTACAGATTTCAACATCAGTTAACAGGGAAGATGAGCTGTGGCTGGAAACATGAAGCTTTTGGAGCAGGTGTCAGCAAGAACATCATCAGACCAATACACATGCACTGAAAGCACTGCAACACCAACAAGTGATTCTGAGGTACACAGACTACTCTCCATCTCCTTGCCTCAGGACACAGTTCACCATGAGACAGGGACAGCAGCCAGGACCAACCTAGCTGCCCCGAGCGAGGGCTGTGTGACCACGGTGCCTGCAGCTGTTACATCTCAGAAGACAGCAGCAGGACAGCTCAGTAAGCTGTCAGACCAGAAGACACAAGATCATAAAGCTCTGTAGGCGAAGCATTTGCAAGCCTGGGAAGTTGAACTGAAATGGCAACAGAGTGGCCACAGTGGCTCTGTAACAGCAGGACAAGGAGAAACAACTAGTGAGCCAGGGCAAATGTCCAAGAATCAGGTCGAATACCAGCAAGGGAGCGGCGGGAGAGGAAGCTATCAGATGAGCCAGGAAAGGCTCCAAGGCTCAACAGTGCAGTTGGAAGAACTAAAATGGAAACGAAGGATGCCAAAATGAGTGGAATCTCTTTTCTTCAGAAATACGATTTATATTAACTTCAGCTTGGAAGTTAAGGAGGAAGTCAGTTGAAGCAGATGCTTCCAAAATTAAACACTTTGCACCAAGCATTTTGATGAACCATGCTTTCTTTGCTTAATAGCTACACAAATGCTAACAGCAACATTATCTGTATCATGGCTGTATTTTGGGGGAAGAGGGGAAAGAAAACAACTTGCCAAATTTCAGATGGGATCTCTAGCTGTTTTGTCAAGCAGGAAATTATTATTTCCATACAGTGCAGTGCAGCAACCTACAACATGCTTACTTTCCTTCGAGATCCACATAATTCAAAGCAGAAAGCACAGCAGAGCTGTCTGAGACTGGGAAAGCTGACCATACTTAATTTCCACAGTCACTAACTTAAATTCTTTCACAACTAACTTAATGTTTAGGTTTCCTTTC
This sequence comes from Nestor notabilis, assembly GCF_000696875.1. NCBI lineage: Eukaryota > Metazoa > Chordata > Aves > Psittaciformes > Psittacidae > Nestor > Nestor notabilis. The sequence continues at coordinate 1,189 of NW_009926063.1, read as the reverse complement.
AAAGACTGCTTGCAGAACCACATCTACTGTCTTGTGTTCTATACCTCTTTTTCACCTGGAGTTATGGTCTATTACTAGCAAATATTTACCCAGAATTTCTGGTATCATGGAATAAACAAAACTGAGCTTGACCATATTGTTCTCTAACTCTAGGTGTGATGTGTGCATTGCGCATCGTCACACCTTCCTGACAGGTAAAACACAGGCAGCAGTCTTGTAGCACAAAGCTGACTGGAACAAAGATGCTGAGTATCTATGGGCTTCAAATGCTTCTTGCAAATCCCACTGCAAAGGATATTGATGAGGAAACTAAAAGCAGCACTGTTCTTTTTAAACTGGATTGATTACAAATGCAGAAGCAGATATTTGTTTTTTCTGGCAGAAGCCACATAATTAACAGTAGGTCACTTTCAGATATTATATGAGCATAGTGAAAGATACTGGCTCTGCAATCATATCAAGATGTAAAAGTACAGAAAACAAAGGAACTCTCATATGCAGAGTAAGAGAGACAGTAACTGAACAGCACCATCAGGTTTTTGCAAGCATTGTAAGACCTTCCTCTTCAAGGGATCATACTAACATGACCCACTGCTCTGGGAGAGGTACCCTTATTCCTATGGATTTCTAGAAGGGCTGCCATGCTTCGCCATTAGATAGACGGCTCTCAGAACCTTCAAAATCCATACTTTTTGCCATCTGTCTTTCCACACCCTTGTTTTTCCTGGCATGTGACATGGAACAGGCTACATTTTTTTAAGGTGTCAAAAATACCAAGAGCTGGAATGTTTTTAGTGTTGTATTTTTAACTGTGTCTAAAATTAGAAGTAAAAAGGAAGAGAGTTAATTCAATGTAAACATTCCCTACAGCCCATTTTCAGCAAGGGACAATTCCCAGAGCTAGCCATGGCCGTGTCCCGCTGTCGGGGGGAGCTGGTTAAGTCTGCGTGTCACCAAACCCACTTCACAGTCACTTCTGCTTATCACAGACAAACTCCTCCGATTTGGTGCCTTCCTTACTTTCACGGTCTGGTCTGACCAAGTCCCCTCGCTTACGGTGTTAACATCTCACCCTCCTGCATTGCCGTGGAGTGGGAAAAGAAATCAGTCCCAGCACCAAGCAACTCCCCCCGGTGCCAGCGCCTACAAACGCCCCCTCCCTCGCCCTGTCCTCGCCTCAGCCGGCCGC
>NW_009926062.1:415-2095 GCF_000696875.1 Nestor notabilis | reverse complement strand
GAGCGCGGTCCTGCGAGCGCTCGGTGCCTCCCGGTGCAGCGGGGTGGCTGCCTGATGTCGCGGCTGAGGCTGCCGGATCGTCGCGGGGTGACCTATGAAGAGCAGGCTGAAGTGTCCCGCAAAGGGTCCCTGCCGCCACCCAGGAGGTCGGTCTGTCCTCCAGCTCCCCCTGAGCCGGGAGCTGATGAACCTATAGCAGCGTTGTACGTGGCGAAAGGCTGCGGGCTCAGTTCTTAACTTCCAGCCAAGTGTTCTGCAGGAGTGAGGGACTTAAGCGGAAACTGATGAAGTCAAATTATTGGCAGAATATTCACAAATATATAAATGTTCTCAAATATATCAATATATATACTAATGTGTATTCTCAAAAATGCAGTATTTAACACAATAAAAATATACAAAAATACATAAAGACAATGTAAGCCACCAGTTGTGGTGAGAGAACAGATTTCTGGCAACACTAGCAGAAAGTGGTGGCTCTTTTATGCTGCTTGTTCATTCCCAACAGAATCCTGAGGGGACACAAGACAAAGCATTCTCATGTGTCTATATGAAAACCTTCGGCATTCTCAGTCTTTTAAAAGAAACCGTACTTTTGAGAAAACTTTTATTTTCAGTCAAAACTCGGTGATGGGATGTTGTTTGCCAGTTGACCGGGAGGACAAAAGGCTGTTTGTTTTGCATCAAGCAAACAAATTTTTTCCTGTACTGACTAACTGGCTTAAGCTGTCCCGTTTCCTTCAGTGATCAGAGCAACTTCATAAAGCTGTGTTTCTCATCGCAGTACAGCCCGGTAGCCCTATGACTGCTGCTATGTGAGGCATGTTTCATGACCTTGGTATTAGGTGAGCCGCAAAAACTCAAGAAGCCACAAGAAGGAGCCTCCTTTTAGTTGTCTTCTGCAGAAAGCTTTCTGATGAGAGAGGCCAAGTCCATTATGTGCTGCACGCACTGTCTTTTAGTGTATAACTTAAAGAAAATTGAGCGTCTTGAGATTCTCTGCAGCCTCTTAACTTGTGGCTTTCTGGCTCCTGGAGCAGAAATAAGCTCTGCTCTGGGTTCAAGGCTTTTCCTTGGGGTGGCTGCCAGACACTGTGCTGAGCCAGCAGGAACCTGGATTTCCTTTTTGACCCCTGATCCCTTTTGAAGAAAGTGAGGTATTTTGTGCCAGAAAGAGCTGGACCCCAAGGCTGTTTCTGCAGCTGGTACATTGGGCTCTTGCTGTTGGTGATGTGTCTGCACTTGTACAGGAAGCTGTAAAGCAGCCTCCTCCCCTGCAGTGCCTGTGCATATTTGGGGTGAAATGCAGCTTGTGGAGTAAGTTTTGGACTCCAGCACTGCTCTGTGACTCCACAGGATGCACGTGACTTTCACTGTGCTGCTGAGAGGGGACCTGAGCTTGTCTCACAGCTCCTGGGGAGTCTCTGGACCATCACGCTCCCTTCCCTGCCTGTGGCTCTAGGAAAGCTGTGATGGCCACTCCATTCCTAACGGTGTAAACCCACTGCTACGCCATAACAAATCCTTAATCCTGCCCACCAGCTTCCTGGAGGCAGAATCATAAAATGGTTTGGGTTGGAAGGGACCTTAAGGATAACCCAGTTCCAACCACCCTGCCATGGACAGAGACGCCTTCCACTAGACCAGGTCGCTTGCCATCCCGCCTGGCCTTGAACACTG
>NW_009926062.1:0-384 GCF_000696875.1 Nestor notabilis | reverse complement strand
GCCAGGGATGAGGCATCCACAGCTTCTCTTGGCAACCTGTGCCAGTGCCTCAGCATACTCACGGTAAAGAACTTCCTAATATCTAATCTAAATCTCCCCTCTGTCAGTTTAAAGCCGTTTCCTCTTGTCCTGTCCCTACATGCCGTCGTAAAAAGTCCCTCTCCAGATTTCTTGTAGCCCCTTTAGTCACTGGGAGCTTCCCTAAGGTCTCCGCAGAGCCTTCTCTTCTCCAGGCTGAACAACCCATCTCTCTCAGCCTGTCTTCACAGCAGAGCTGCTCCAGCCCTCTGAGCATCTCTGTGGCCGCCTCCAACAGTTACACATCCCTCTTGTATTCCCCCGAGCTGACCGCGGTGCTGCAGGTGGGGTCTCACCAGAGCAGAG
>NW_009926061.1:0-322 GCF_000696875.1 Nestor notabilis | reverse complement strand
ACCCCAATACCATCTTGACACTCCGTTCCCCTCCTGAAACCCCAATCCCCTCCTTACACCCCGATCCCCTCCTGACACCCCAATCCAATCCTGACACCACGATCCCCTCCTGACACGCCGATCCCATCCTGACACCCAGATCCTGACACCCCGATCCAATCCTGACACGCCGATACCCTCCTGAAACCCAGATCCCCTCCTGACGCAGCGATCGCATCCTGACTACCCGATCCCATCCGGATACCCAGCTCCAGACACCCCGATCGCCTCCTGACACCCCAATCCCCTCCTGACACCCAGCTCCCGTCCTGTCCCCCCCATC
>NW_009926060.1:26959-51741 GCF_000696875.1 Nestor notabilis | reverse complement strand
ACTGCTGTAGCTGAACCCAGGACAATCACATTTGGAGTGAAGTAGAGGCAACTCTGTTTATTTCAAAGTGCCTATTAAAAAGATTGTAAAAATAACTGTGCTGTGGGCAATACCTACAGAGTAGTTATTATTTAGGATTATGCAGACTCTGCAAAGGAATATCTTTAAATTCCAAATGTACTTGGATCCGATCAGGACTGAAACCATTCTGGCACATAGATAACAAACACAGATAAATTGCAAATTCTGCCTGTACAGACTCACCTGTGCTGTGTCTCCTGATATCTTGGAGATACTCTCTGACCCTGGAACTCCTCACTTCCCTGCTTGCCTGTATGTCTCTAGGGCTTGATCTGCTGAAGTCAGTGGAAGCTTTGCTCGTGGTTACAGCAGGACAAGTCTGGGCTCAGCCTGAGCATCAATGGAGTTGAAACGGCAGCTTTTCCTTCTGCCTCCTTATCTACACCTTTGGACTGTGGTTTAACTGTGTTATTTTCTCCCAAACCCCTGATTTTGCCTTCTGCTTTGCCGCATGCTGCCATCTTTGCTCCCTTTGGGATTCCAGTCTTTACTTGAGTCCTACCTTATCTATTTTTTACTCCAGGTAAGAACAGCTGTGCTGCTTTAGACCATCTAACCATCCATCTACTCTGCCTCCAGAAGTGGCCATAAGCAGACTCCTAGGAAAAATTAAGAACAGATTAACATGTTGATTATTTCTTCCTTAATACTTCTACAGCTTCCAGCTATTTTCAGCTTAGAGGATTTCCCAAACCTGCTGTGATTTGCTTGTGGCATGGACCCATCTAAATACTTGGGAGAGCATGTAAGATCCTTGCAATCCCAGCATGTTTTGGAAAGACCTTCTTGGCAGATCCACTGCCTACTGCATAACAAACTTCTTTGTGTCTGCTTTGAACTTGGCTCCTACCAACTTCATTAGCTGGTCTCTCATTGTCCTGGAGACACAATCAACACTTGATCCCTATCCACTCTGTGCACTAATGATTTCATAGATTTCTGTGTACAGAGTTGCCCATCTCTTTTCCAGCTAGAAAAGCCCCTCTCTCCTGCACTGATCCTTGTACAGAAGTTGTACCACACCGTTGGTCACCCTGTACTGTTCTCTGAACCCTTCCCAGCTCTTCTCTATCCCTTCTGAGGACCTAGAACTGCACAGACTATTCAAGATGTGGGTACAAGATGGATTTATACAGTGGCACAGTGATGTTTGCTACTTTATTGGCTTTTGCTTTCCTAGTAATCACAATCATTTATTTGTTCTTTGACTGTTACTGAGCAGTGATATGACATTTTCAAGAAAGTGCCTACAGTAGCTCTACCAAGGCTCCCTTCTGAGTAACAGCAGTGAGCACAGAAACCAGGATTTATATGTGAAGCTGCTTCTACCCAAATGCATTTGTTGTTTAATTTGACATTATATGGACTAGTCACTCTATCTCATAAAGTCCTTCTTGAGTTTTTGACTCATATTCACTACCAATAAGTCCATTACCATTATAGTTTGTGACCTCCCTGTTACCTCTTCTTGCAGCTCTCTGCTCTGGCTTCCCTCTGCTGATAGCCTCTCTGCCCTTTCCTTGCTTTTCCCACTCCGATGACTTGTGGCATCCTCCAGATCTCTTCACATGGACCCATCATCCTTCCCATTTGCCATCTGCAGCCTACGCTATCCAGAAAAGCCATACTCTTTCTTCATGCTTTCTGAAACTACCAGCACTCTGCTTTGCCAAATGGTTGTAATCATGGCAAACAGAGTTGTACCAAACCTTTGGTGTCCAGAGGGAGACTGTCCTTGCTGCAAAGCTGTTGTGAGAGAAAGAAGGGACAGGATGGGGCACTCCTGCCAGGCAACTGAAGTAACATTTAGGAATTTTCAAAAGTACTCATGATGTCATTTTTACTTTCTGAAGGCTTTAGAAAATCAAGTTGTGGGTTTTGTTAACAGGAAAAAGAGGATTTATTACCCTTTTTTTACCCTAGTTTTTAGCCAAAGTTTGGATTGTTTCAGTTAATTCTTCAGAGTCGGGATTGTTTCAAAACCTCTCTGTTTATTTACAAAGAACAGGCACTGCCTTCTTTGCTTAACATGAGGAAACACTTTGCTTGCAGCTCCAAGCTTTTTTCCAGCTAGTGGTTGATGCAGTTTGTACTACCAGGCAACACCCAGCAATGCATTTGCCGGCACAGCTCAGCTCCCTCAGAAGACTTGTGCCATATGCTTGAATTTTGGATGGTGGCTCCTATTTTTCAAGGTAGTTGATTCCATAAAGTACATTAATTGCTCTCTTTTGCTTAATGGGAATGAATAGAGCTGCAATACTTTCCATTTCCAACAAGCTCTAACGCAATCTACAGTGGAAGGGATTTCATAACAAGCCAGTGATCTTCCAGTTGTGTTGTTCCAGAAGGAGCGAGGATACTCAGTCTGAAAACTCTACTTGTCCTCACTACTTTCTTCCACCAGTACAGTTCAGTCAATCAGTGTCTCCACCCCATAGACATCCCAACTCTGTGGAAGCCCTGGCACAGTCAAGCCTTACGGTAGTAATAACATGGAATTCCTCCACTGGAAGCAATGCTAAACAGGCTTAAGTCATTTAGAGATTAACCTGCTGGTTAGGCTTCCCATCAGAAAAGCAGAACATAGTACATTGTACCTTTTCTTGTTTTCAAGGATTTGTAAGGGACTCCCTAATGAAGAGGTAGGGAGACAAGGAGTTAATTTGTAAATTAGAGTTGGCTTCAATGACATTCAGAAATTGCCACATCCTTTTTGACCAACATATAAAACTTTCAATATGTCTGTGCAATTCCAAAAAATGCATGTGCCAACCACTGAATCCAGCTCCTGGCTCCAGACCTTTGCTTCTCCTCCATGTGGGAACATCTCCTGGCCTTTTCCAGTGATTTTTCTTCTGGGGACAGTGGGGATTTTCCTCCCTCCATTCAGACTGCTCCATACCACAGACTTGAACACTTCTCTGAGCACCTGTGACACAGGTCTGAGCAGACCTGCAGCCTGCTCATGTTTTTTATTATGTTGCCCAGCACCATTGCTCATATGTCCAAACACAGCTATCCCCTATAGAGCAGCCAGCCTCTGTCACCACAATTTTCCACTTGCAGGTTCTCTTATCTCTGCCTGGTGTAACACAACTCACTGCACAGCAGGAAGGGTTGTAGTCCTGGGACGTTCTATTTAGTGGTTGGGCTTTTCCCAGCTATGTGCCAGAAAGATGTGCTCTCCACTCTGCTTTAGAGGAAACAGCACCACAGTGGATTTACTAACAGTAACCTGCTGCCTATTCTCCACTGCAGAGGACACAAACATTTCTTGTTTTTCAAGGGACAACAGTAATTTTCTTGTTATGGCTGCTGTTTCTCACTCTACTTTGCAAGAGGACATATTTTCAGCCTAATGTCTGTGTGAAGAGCAAAACCAAAGAAGCCCTCCAAGTTGTGTGAGTGTTGTTACAGCATACAGTCATAGGATGGTTTGGGTTGGAAGGGACCTTAAAGATCATGCAGTTCCAACCCCCCTGCCATGGGCAGAGACACCTTCCACTAAATCAGGTTCTCAACGCCCCATCCAACCTGGCCTTGAACACTGCCAGGGATGGGGCATTCACAACTTCCTTGGGCAGCCTGTTCCACCACAGAGTGGTTTTTAAGAATACACCAGCCAGCCTCCTGCAGTTAAATTCTCACTGCTGAGAGAAGGGTGTCAATGGAAATGAGATACCCTGATCTAGGTAAAAATGACTGATTTATCCAGACCCATGCGAGATGGCTCTGCAACAGAAAGAGAAGTTGCAATGATTTCCACTAGCAATCATCAGCAGTTATTATTGTGCCAGCTTTTCTGTAGTAATCTCAGGCTTCCAAACATTTACTAACTAATCAAAAATCATTCTTTGGCTGAAATTTGGCACATGAAATAAAAATCTATTAGGAATACCTGGTGTTTTTCTATTCTTGTTTTGGTGATTCCTTCTGGTTATTGCAAATGTAAGAGCATATTGACATTTTTTTCCCATCTCTAAGAGCATTATTAATAGACTTAGCGAGCTTGTCACTTGTTAATCTCTATCTGTCATACAAAAAAGACATCACTATTATATGTATATGTATATGTAGTCTAGTTTCTGTTTTCAATTCTTGCTGATTTATCTCCTTCTGAGTATGGGCTTGCAACAGCTGCTATTGCAGGCTTATTACCCATAACCTACAACTGCATTTGCACAATGAATTGGGAAGAAAGCAGTGTATCAAACGTCTTTCTGGATAAAAGTGGACTTAATTCTTTATTGGTTTTCACTTGCGTGGAACAAGCACAGTGAAACCATGTATGTCATGTAAGCAGCTCTACAAAATACAAAGCAGTGGAAAGGAGTGCCTGGTGGTATCGTACAGCTCTAGTCCTTTGACTCTTTGTGGTCCAAGAGTCACTCAGTTACACCTGAGACCTGAGTGGTATTATCTTTACTTTAAAGATATATAATAAAGAAGAGACACCACAATAACAAGATAAAAACAAACCACTGTTACTAACTGGAACTGGTACAGGCCAATGAGTTATGATTAAACATTTTTTTAATTGGATATTTCACATAATCCTTGCTGCAAATATGAAAATGCAGCATGGCTGGTTATGTGTTAAGGTTGTACTCTGAAGTATTTTGTTAGAAACTAGTGACCTCACCTCTAAGATATAATTAATAGAACTTTTCTGTAACATATGTGATGTAAGTAATTGCATTTCCCTAGAAAATAGTGTTCTATACATTTATTATGCATTCCATTGCTGGTTAGTTTGTCCTTAGTCCAACAATAAACTCTTAGTTGTGCAACTCTGAGAAGATCTTTTTGATATCAAAAGCTGACAAGTGGGGAAGCAGATTCAGACTCCACTAATAATTAGCTCTTGGTACAAAATGACTTGGAGTTTGTCCAAGCAGCAATTTTTGCAAAATTTGGCTTTGCTTTTGCAATGGTCATTCACACAATTATATCCCTAAATAGCTACTCTTAGAACAAAATACGTATCCGTATATATATTCTACTTAGGTTTTATTTCAACCAGGCAAATCTTCTGATGCAGTTTGAGCAGCAGCTCAACCTGAAGTGGAGGCCAGGAACTCACAGCGGAGGGTGTGGAGGGTGAAGGACTTCATCAACCACTGCAGTTAAACAAAATGCTTGTTAATCTTTGCCCTTAGTGTGCAGTGAGCATGAAGGAGTGAGCTCTCATCTGGAAGAGTATTTGGAGAGAAGTAGCAAACATGCTATCAATTAACACCCTTGCTGACTTAATGGAAACCTTCCTGCCTTAACAACCTGCTAGACAGGGGTGTGATTGATCCCACCACCCAGCCGTGATCCCTACCACAGGAAATGTGTGTACACTGTGACGGATGGGTGGAAATGAGTGCAGTGAGGGAAGCTGTTCCAGCCAAAGACCTGGCCTTGTCCGCAGCTTTCTCCACAGCAATAGGACCACTGGTGCTGCACCTGTGTGTGTGCTGCGGCCACGGGAGATCTGCCACCAGCAAGGGCACAGCTGAGATTTATTAAAAAGAGCTGTGATTTAAACAAATCATGAACAGCCCGAGCATGCTGTGGTTCAGCTGGACTCAGCTGGCTCTTTGCCTCTGAAGCTTCTTGTTACCAGGAACTTGACTACAAAGATATAGCTCCTTTCATGCAATGTCCCACCAGGCTGGGTCACAAGCGCACAACTGAGAGCATGGGTCTACTCCTGTATCTACCCCTGGGTCCTTCTCTGCCTCTCTGTGGGAGACATCAGTCCCTCTTCTTTATTATAAGGAATTCCATGAAGTGAATTGCTAAACCATCCAGCATCTCAGCCATCTGGGAGATGACTGTAAAGACAATTGCTCTGTCAGCTCTTCTCATGCCTCTTCTGTGCATATATAATCCCAGCAGGGGATCTGGGTTAGCAGATTGTTTTGTTATAATCAATGACAAGTTTGCTAACAGTGAGTGTCTTGCTGTTGTTATTTTATGTATATTCTTGAGAGGTGCTGTCTGAGGGGGTGGGAGTGGGGAGTTGGGGAAGGACCAAATCAGGAGGCCCTGGGAGGCTTTGGGTCTACTTTAATACTGGTCTGAATCTGGAATGGTTAATCCTGACAAAAAGTTGTTTCCAGCAGCTTGGCTTGCAGGAATGAAATGTCAGGATCAGTGCAAAGCTGGCCTGTGCTGTCAGGAGGGGTTATTTTATATACAAACCTGCTGCTGCTGCAAACAGCAAAGGAAGGGTATTTCCGTCAGCTGGGGCTGAGCAAGTGAGGAGTGGGAAAGGTGGTGGTGCTCACCTTACTGACATGCTCTACAGCAGGTTGCAACTGGGACCTTGTCTTTGCATGGGATTTTATACTGCAAATAGCTGTTGCATATTTGCTCTCTTGTGAGGAAACAAGACCTTTGTAACTAGCAAAGCCTAGGAAGCAGTTTCTAGTGCCCATGGGCTCAGTACTCCTGATGCCACTTCTGGTAGAGGTTAAGGCTGGGTTGTGGAGGCACAAATGAACTTGCATGTAGGTAGCTGGCCTTTTGGGAGCTGCTTTAAAGCATTTTGACGACACACTTTCCTCTCTCCCTTTTACCTTTCCTGCCCTTAAGCAGCAGGTTTCAGCACACACAGCTTCTGGGCTTGGACCTTCTACATATAGAGCAAGTGAATTTTCTGCTGTGGTTTTGCAGACAGTCTGGGTCAGTACTTTCTGCTGTTTCTCCCCAGCCTCTCCACTGAGTGGTGCAGATGGTGAAGAGCCGGGGGGGAGGCAGCCCAAGGGGCAGCAGCTCTGTTTCCTCATGACCAACTCAGTCCCAGGATGGGTGGCAAGAGGAAACCCCCACAAAGGAGGGTATTTGATGGAGATCTGGTGAGGTAGAAGAGAGAAATCAGAGGGACCAACAGACAGGTGCATTGGTTTTGGTGCTGCTCTCCTATTCTAGAGGTATTTCTGTTAGAAAGAAGTCATATCATTAAGTGGAGAATTGTCGTGGTTTAAACCCAGAGAGTAACTCAGCACCATGCAGCTGCTCACTCACACTCCCTTTCAGGGCAGGATGGGGAGGAGAATCAAAGGAATATAAACCCTGCAGGTTGATATAAGAACAGTTTAATAACTAAAATAAAGTAAAATATAGCGATAATACAAAGAATACCAACAATAACGATAATAATAGGAAACAACAAGAGAAGAAATGAAAGCTCAGAAAACACTAGTGATACACAATAGAATTGCTCACCACCCACTGACCGATACCCAGCCTGACCCGAGCAGCGATCTGCCCTTCTGGGTGACTCCCCCCAGTTTCTATACTGGGCATGACGTGCTGTGGTATGGAATACCCCTTTGGCCAGTTTGGGTCAGGTGTCCTGTCTCTGCTTCCTCCCGGCTTCCCCTCCCCCCTGGCAGAGCATGAGAGACTGAAAAACACTTGACCAGAGCAAGTGCTACTGAGCAACAACTAAAACATCAGTGTGTTATCAGCATTGTTCTCACACTAAAGCCAAAACACAGCACTGCATCAGCTGCTAGGAAGAAAAATACCTGTTACAGCTGAAACTAGTACAAGAATGTATAGCAGAAACCTCAGCCATGGAGTTGTCTCTCTAACCTGGTCTCGGTGTCCCTGGGGCAGATGGCTGTGTCAGTCTGCCAGCAAGGGCTTCCCGAGTGTGAGAGAGGCTGCAAATGAAGGAGCAGGGAGCTCGAGGCAAGAGAGATTTTGGTAAATGTGTGAAAAGGAAGAAGCTGCTGCAGCGTTTCCTCTCTTAAGCAAGAGGCAGCTCAGGTCTCTATGCAGCTGAACTCCGTGTGGGTCCTGGAGACAATATCAAGCATCAAGCAGAGGTGTTGGCACTGGGAGAGCCCAGGCAGCAGCAGGGGCAGGAGTCCATGACAAGCAGCAGAAGCTGCTCCCACTATTGTACCCCCTTACCTCCTTGCCTGGTTTCCCCCACAACTTTAAGAAGAATACTGCTTGTCATTGGGTTTGTATTTGGGAGTAGGGAAAATTTGTTCACTGAGCATCAGTTCAACTTCATTTCCCTGTGTTTCTGCTTGGGGGCTTGGACCAGGGCTATTTATAACAACAGTGTTCAATCTGAGGTCAGGCCTTGTTCCTGCTTATGATGGCCAGCAGGTGGTTTTCCCTCTAATCCTACTTCTGCTTTTCCATCTCTTTCACCTGCACAATTCAGGATGATATGTTCCTGTTCTGTTCATGGCTTGGTTTTACACTTTCATTGAACAAGAGAAATAAATGTGCTGTGTAATGGTGCTTGCTTGTTCCTCATCAGATGTGACCTTACACATGTAGAAAGTGCTTTATACCTCCTAAAAGAAAAAAAGGCAAAAGTATGTTGGAGCCATACCAACCAACCCAGAGGCAAAAGCAAGCAGGAAGATATACTGTCACCCAAACACAGCAGTGACTGAGCCACAGGGCAGGTCCAGCAGCAGCTCTCCAGCAGCAGCAGCAGCCTGCCAAGAAATCAGGGGCTCCTGCCATCAAGTTTTTGTGTTTCCTATAACTGTGTCACTTGAAATGTGTCCGTGAGCACAATCCCAGAGGAAGGCAGGACAGGGGAAGGCAGCAGCAGCAGCCCTCCCACCAGGCTGCCTCCTCACAGCTCCACCTGCACCTGCCCTCTCCCCTCTGCCTGCACGGACACATAGCTGTATTTAAACACCTCTCCCTCCTCCTGCCTTCTGCTGGTGCTTTTTCACAGAAACTTCTGCCTTTTGGCTGGTGAGCAGTGAGAATTTGAGCACTTCTCATGGCTTTCTCCATTCCCACGGACGGGGGCTCTCCAGACCTCTAATGGCATCTTAATTACCCAAATTTCTTTCAAGCTTTTCTCCATTGAATGGAGCAATACCTCACACATCAGGTGTCCATGCTAGATCCATGAGGATTTGACATTTGTGGATAAGCAAGAGGAAGTGCAATGAAAAGAAAGATTTTCTCAGTAACAGTATCTACTGAGGACTGTATGTTAAGCCTGGCTATCCCATTTCAGCCTGGTGCAGTGTGCCACCCATGAAAGACTCTGCTTTCCAGGGGATCGTACCTCTGTGGACTTCCTTGGCTTCTGGCTGCTGTCTGGCTGATGAAAGTGCCCAGGTCCTGACCAAGCCTTGCTTCTCTGGTGGGTTCCCCCATGTTGCTGCCTGTCAAGGGTGCCCATGAGGTTATTTTGATCAGGAGGCATGAGGGCTGCTGCAAGATGGGGAAAGAGCTGCAATCCTTCCCCTGTTCAACACGGCGTTAAGCTGGCACTGCCTGGCATTTCCGCCAGCACAAACCCCTGCATTGGCAGAACCCCCATAATTACATTAATTTGCAAGCACCACTTGTAGTGTCACTTGCCCTAGTCCTTCACTGTATGAACAGCAGTGATACTAGGCAGTGTAATAGCCTCCCCTTAAACTTCAATGAAGATGTTTCCACTGCAAAGAGTAATACCATGAAAGGTGATTTGTCAGTGGCTCTTTTAAGAAGCAAAAAAGGGAAGGAGAATTTGCCTTTAAAGACATACACCTGCCCAGCTGAGTGGGGCCACAGCAGCTTCTGACCCGGCAGCACCAGGCAGGCATCTGGATGGCTGCTCCAGCTGTGCTTAGTGCCATGGACTGAGCTCCCAGGTCTTATGGCTACAGAAAGTAATGGAAAAGTTGGTGTTATGGAGTACAGAACTCACTTGAGCTGCCTAGCTCAGTTTGCATGTCTTTGAACAGGAAGAAAAAAGAAAAGACAGACAAAAGAGGAAGTTCTTCCTCTGGAGTGCTTTGACGAGTGCTATTTGTAACCCCTTTCAATTATTTTTTCCCATCATGGAGGCCTGGGAGGTCAATATGTGCTCTTTGTGAGGCATTTGCAATGGGCTGTGGCCACATCTGTGGAATATTGCCAACTTGGACATGACTCCTGCCTCTCTGCCGCGTCAGAAACACGGCCGAGCCGAGCCTTTCAAAGCAACCATCAGTTTTGTGTAGCTGTGATTTTGGATTTGGGGGTTGGGTTCCCCCCGGCCCCTAATTAATAAACAGAAGACTTCTCCAATTGGCCCTAAGTGACTTACAGCTTAGTCATTTCTGTTGCATTCTCTGGAAGCGACTACAGCCGCAAGGAGGTGTTTACCGAGTCTTAAAGGAAAAAAGAGCCTGCCCTCTAGCTGCTGAGCGCGCACATGTCTCCGCTTCCTCGGCTCTCCCACAGCAGGCAGGGCTTAAAACCAGGCCTGCTTCTCCCCCCCGCCCCGTGCTTCCTGGGCTCTGCTCTCTCCTGCCCTGCTCGGGGGCTCCAGCTGGGTTCTTGTGCACGGACATGACCTCCTGGATGGGGGTTAACTGGCAGGTAGGGCTGCGTGACTGCTGCGCAGCGCAGCTGATTCTCCCAGCTACAGGGCAGCAGTTCATGGTGTAAGTTCACCTGCATGTACTTAATTACAGTGAGGAACCAATTCCCAAAGGGCAAGACCGTTTCTCAGAGCCCGTGGGGTCTGGTGATGCATAGCACCTAGGGTCAGCACCGGAATTTAAACCAGGTGTAAGATAAGGACCGGAGCAAAAATGGGTTCGAGCATCAGTTCGGACAGGTACTATTTGGATAAAACAATCTTGAAAAATACAGGAGAAAGCAAGAGGTTACCTGCTGGGGGACTGGTACTCTAAAAGTATAATGCCCCTGAAATGCCAGAAAGGTTCAGTATTTTGATTTTTAAATGATGAGAAGACAAACTGGTGTTTATGGTTGCTTATATATACTGGCACAAAGGCACATGGCACCATACAGACTGCTGCACAAAGCAGAGGCAGGGGCCCTGGTTTAAGAAGCTAATGGCTTTAGGCACCTTAAAGGACTTCTGGCTTTCAGAGCTGAGTAATTGAATCAACTGTGAGGAGACAGTAACTCAAAGTGTGTCTGGATAGAAACATAGTTTAGAAAAAGCAGGGGAAGAAGGGAAGGTTGTACCATAAAGGTCTTTCCACAGTGTTTCTTCACTTTCTGTTGTTGTTCTGGAGTTCATCTAAAAGGCTCAGAATACAAGATCGGTCCTTAGCATATTATAATGTAGAGCAAAAAAGAGGAGAAAGCATGAATGGAGAAGAGGAGAAAAAAGAGCACTTTCCCCCTCTCATACTGGGCAGTTGCTGTATGTATTCTTCTTGGTTACATTGGCAAGGGGAAAAGTTATTTTAGGCATGTCAGTTTGTTGTCTGTGTTGAAGCCTGGCAGTGGCCATTCACAAACACGAAGTAATTTCTCCAAGTGGTCCAAAAGGAAAAAACAGTAAACCATTTAGAAATGTTGAAAGAGTTGCTTTGGGTTTGGGGTTTTGTTCTTTGTTTTGTTGTCCATAAAAGTAGAAGAGTTTGTTGCAGAAAAAGGAAACTTCTGGCATTTTCAACATGGACTATTCTGTTCTCAAGCATTTGAAATGAAAGACAAGAAATGAATGTTTGGGGAAAGTGGCTTCTTTTTTATTGCCACCTCTGCCTAATGCAAGTGGTGGAGAAAAGATGTATTGGGTCCAGATCCTCTCTTTGCCCAGGGTGACTTGGACACCCATTGCCCCAATTTAATGGTGACAAAGTTCTTCCTTTCATAACTGCAAATACATGCTGTGTCCTGGCAAGGCATCGTGGATGAAGCTGGGCTCATCCAGAGCAACAGTGGTGCTGGCAGCCCTCTAGGGGTTTCCACTGATGTGTTCTGCAGACACGGCCTCACTTTGCCAGCAGCACTTAGAGGCTGACCAAGGCACAAAGGTATTTATCAACACAGTGGTTAGGCCACCATGCTGATAAGGGAGCAAGACTAATCAAATTAACTCTTCTGGAGACAAAACAGTTCTTAACCAAAACTTCCTCTTCCTTGGAGGAACAGCCTAGCCACAAGATTATGCTGTTAAACCTTTCGTCTGAATGAAGACAGCTGTAGGGCAATCAAAAAGTAACTGTAAGTTACAAAAAGTAACTCAAAAAGCTGAACAATAAAATCCTCCCTGACCCTTGAAAGATGCTAGGAAGAGGGAACGGGGGAGACCACTTTAAACCCTTTTGGCTTAATTTTTTCAAACTTGGATTTTAACTAACTTGTGAATTTTGTGGCAACTGTCTGACATCACGGAATGCTTAAAACTGAAATGTACAGCCCCCTTTCCACCAGACATTTGGTCAAATGATGGGGCAGAGGGATAAGGTGAGCAGTCAAAGCGGATCAGGCTCCAGCAAGGATTTGAACGTGATGGGCAAACAGGAGAGAGCTGTAAGCAAACCCCAAGGAGGTGGAAATTCCTTGGGGGTGTGTGGGGGGTGTGGGGGGTGTCTCTGAGGATGCAATGGGGAGTGAGAACTTGCTAGGGCTGATGAGAGGCAGCTCTTGGGACGGGCCATCGAGGGCGAAGCTTTGCAGCCGTGCTGGGGCTGTGCTGTGGTGTGCACAGCACCTCGGTTGACTTCTTCAATAGCAAGGTTGAGACACCGGGAACAACCGGCAGAAGCGGCGTGTCTGAATGTCGTGACTAATGAAGAATTCCACACTTCGGAGGCCACTAGGTGGCATATGAGGTGTAGCAGAAACGAAGCGCGGTAGCTGGAGGCAGAACAAGCTCCTCAGTGGTCAGGCATGGCTGGAAGGGCCATTGCCCAGCCCAGGCAGAGTTGTGCAGGAGCCAGCTCGTTGCAGTAACTGCATATTCTAACACGGCACAAATGTGTGAGTGTTGTGGGGATTTTTGTCCTTTTTTTCTTCTTAAAACCCCCCCATTTTTTAAAGATGAGTTTTGTGGGACACGGTGTGTTAATAGGCAGGAACCAGCCCACAGTTCACCACAGGGACCTCTCGTGGTGCAAACGGGGTGCTGCAGCCCCCCACCTCCTTGGCAGGCCATGCCTGAGCCTTTGTAGCACTTACGTCTTGCTGTGTTTTCACTTCGAATTGAAACAGAGCGTTATTTTACGTGAACGTTCGCCAGCTCAGGATTTATCTCTGGCCAAATACATTTTATAAAGGTCATTGAACAACCACCTTTAGTCTCTACCTGCTATTGCAGAGGACAATGTTGAAGCACTTGTCCAGCTCTGTCACCTCTGACTTCTATTGAAACATTTGGTCTTTTTCTTACCAGTTATTTTTGTTGTTTCTTTGCTTGTTTGTTTTAATGCTTAAGTTGAACAAACTCCAACAAAGATCCCATGCAAACCCAGCTGACTAATCAAGGCTACTTATGTCTAGCAATGGGTCACAAATACATCTTTGTTTCAATAGCTAAAAGCATCTTCTACAACATGCTTTTGATTCATTCCTCTAGTTGTATTTGCAAGTAATGCCACAGAGGTCTCTTAAATTCCTCCAGTAGCAGCACTGGCATACGCCAGCTCAGAAATAACCCTCTGAATCCTTTGGTCATGGCCCAGAATTGTATTTTCTTCCATCTATTCAGTTTGCAGGAATATTGTCATTTGGAAGAGAATATTTAGTTAATTAACTGACAGAATAATGTGCTGAATTATATGAAAAATAAGGGGTACCTGTAAAAAAATGTGTAAGTAGCCCTGGCTATAAATGGAAGGATACAGGTTCCACCTACTAATGAGTCCTGGTCTCTAGGAAGAGAGAGACAGAGAAGCATTTTGAAAGGCAAAGATGGGGATTAGGCACTTTAGTTCTGCACTGAGCATCTTTTGTACAACTGCCATAGAATCACAGAATCACAGAATAGCAAGGGTTGGGAAGGACCTTAAGATCATCTGGTTCCATCAACCACCCATGAGAGCTGTAGGCTGGATGCGTGAAAGGTGAAGGCAGGGACATGTTCCCACTCTATTGCTTGCAGTGAGATCCCAACCCCTAATTTGATTATTAATTATAGGGGCCCATCACTAGCCCTGGAGTGTGCTGCCATCATCTTTCTGCCCCAGCCAGTGTGTGGGTAGTATTGTCTGGATGGTCTCCATCTGAGTCCTACGCAGCTACTAAGGACCATCAAGACGTACGTGCTTTCTGCTACTTGAAGTCTTGAGTAGATTTATAAATGAAGCAACAGTTCAGAAGTTTTAGGAAAGACTTGCTGGTTTGACTGCATGTACTTTTTCAGCATAAACACCACTTGGGCTTTTCAAAGCAAACCAAAGTGGTTGCTGTTGTAATTTCAGCACTGCTTGCAAATCATCCCTCTTGGTGGCTCTCTCGTTCCTGTGGCATGTAGACCTGCGTGGCTGGCTTTTGGCTTTGTAGTTCAGAAGAATCTGTAGAACTGAGCAAAAAGATGAACCCCAACCAAACAATTTAGTAATATCTGGCTGAATTTCTCCTTTTGTCTAAGGATTCAGGCTGTAACAATTGGGTGTGGGGCTCTATATGTTTTTACTAGTTCAAAGTAAATAGCTCTGTTGTGTGGGAGCAGTGACAGACCTATACTGTGCTATTTAGATTGATAGACCTATACTGGTCTATTTAGATTGATAGACCTATACTGTGCTATTTAGATTAGCAATAAGAAAGCTGGATTTCTACCTCAACTTTCTTTAGCACCTTCTCTACTGTGACTAGAGAAGGTGCTAAAGGAGCCCAAACCGCCTGTCTCCAGTAATCATTGTCTTCTGCACTCAACTTCTGGAATGTTGCCCTCTCCCTCCCTTCTGCAGAGTGCTTCATCTCATTTCCAGCCCTGCCAACAAGTGCTTCCCCAGCTAAGGACACTACTCCTCCCGTAGGAGGTCAGGTAATGAACATTCCCTTGGCATTTAAGTTCATCTAAATGAAAGGACAACTCATTCACAAACTGGTGTCCCAGACCACACGGTAAGAAGTAGGTAAACTCTGTATTGCCTAAAGTAGAAGAGAGTTTACACTTAAATGCATTTGCTTTTGACATGGTGATGCTTCATGCTGTAGCCACACAGGCACAGAGATTTTTCTCACAGCAGGAGAAGATCTTGGAGCAGAAACCCACATGAGGAACACTGAGATGGAAGTGGTTTTGGTCTCACAGATGTCTGAAAAGTCAAAAATGTCTGCTGTCCACTTTAGTATGAATGAAACTCCTGGGGACTTTGCTGTTTAACAGAAAGGTCATAGAGATCTTTCTCATCTCTATAATAGCCTAGAGGTCACCAGATATGCATTTACTGGGCAATGATAGTCCCTGCTCATGCCTGGTTTCAGAGTGGAGCTCTGCACCCTCTTGCCCACAGCCAGCAGGATGGGATAAGGCACACTAAGGGGGCTCCCCTTCCTTGAGGAGAGCGTTCCACCTTGTTCTGGTTGAAGTTTATTTGCAGAAAGCTCAGCCCTTGCTTTCCAACAGCCTGTCTGCTCCCTGCAGGCTGTCTGCTCTCCCAGAACTGGGGATGGTCCTTCTTGCCTGGGGCAGAGATTGTGTGCCCACAGTTTTGTAGCACTGTGGGTTTAGGTTGGTTGCCTGGGCTGGTGCCTTCAAGTTTTCTACATTTGTCCTCCAGTGGTGAGTTTAGTCCGTTCCCAGTAGTGTCACCTTCAGCTGAGTTTTGACAGCAAAACAGGCTACTGGCTGGGTGCTAATAAATGAAGTTGAAGAAACACAAAGTCGACTAGAGGAAGAGACCCCACATTGATCATAAGGAAGGATGCTACAGAAGGCTGACCAGGACCACAGGTCTGAGCTGTGGCCATATCACACCTGACCAGTTCTGCAAGGGTTTGGCTGCATCAAGTGGGCTTCCAAAGCCCCAGCAAGTATGAGCAGAGGGTTTTTCTGCTGCTGTTGTAACACTGATTCCCCAAATAATTAAACCACAATTGTTCTACCCAGGCTTCCTCAGAAAGGATTGTTCTGGCCCTGCTTCTGGGAAGAACTTATTTGCTCATCAGAAACTGGTGGCCTGATCCAACCTCAGCAAAGTGATGTAAAGCACAGATAGGGAGAGGCTTGGTCTTTGGCTTCAGGCCACACCAGCAGTGACAACATGCCTGCAGCACCCTGTCAGCAGGGATGGTATTTTCTACAACCACCACAACCTTTTTTTTCTGTTGTTAAATTTTCTTCATTGTTGACTGAGGGAATTGTCTTGCCCAACACTCTGAGCTAAAACAGCAAATCTGGTGAAACTTCGCAAAGTAGAGGCTAATCCAGAGTTTGCACCTTGGTAGTGCAGTGGAAATATTTCTTAGGACTGTGGGAAAGAAGAAGGTTCCTCAGTGCTAGGGCTGGGTGGCATTTCAGTGAAGAAGTTCACGATCATGTGTTTCATTTTCAATTCAAAGCTTTTAGTGCATGTTCCCAGTTAAAAGGGTCGACTTTAGTTTTCCAAGCACTGCGTTGAGCTTTGTGGTGCAAACCAGAGGCAGCTCACTCATGGAACAAGGAGCACGAATCTGCAGGTCGTCTTCACAGATAGGTCCATAATTTAAAGAATGATGAGATCACAATTCAGAAATACTTGGATGCATTCAAATTTGGCATGTTGAATATTGAAATGGTTTCAATGTGAAATATTTTTATTAGACTATGAAATAAAAATGTTCTTTTCTGATGGTGCCAAAATAGAACTTCCAGCCTTACCCAAATGGGTGTTTACACTTTTTTCCTATGAAATGTCACTGAAATCATCCTGTTTCCTGGGCATGCTGGGTTTCAACACAACTGTGTTTTCCCATGCACGCCATTCTGTTAGAAAATTTTCAGCTCTTTCCAGCTACAACTATTGGCTAATATAGAATCAGTCCATCTACCTGCTGTACAGTTTTGCTCCAAGAAATTCCCTCAACAACAGCATTTTAATAAAAGCTGAAGTGATGCGTGTATGTTTGAAGTCTTGTTAGGAACATCTTACCTGCAGTGTGCTATATTCTGAAAGAGCATTATCATTACAATAAAAACTCTTCTCTTTTATCTGTGACCTACTTTACAGTAACGTCTATCAAAAAGTATAAATATCTGTTGAATAAAACTCCATACATTGCACTTTCATCTTAATTGTTTACATTGACCATAATGAATTAACCTCTCAGAAGTCCAGCTGATGCTCATTGCATATATCAGGCAACTGAGGAACTGGGGAGGCGAGGGCATAACATGCTACATGCACTACCATGTGAGCTCATAGCAGAGCCTATGAGGCCAGCAGCAGCAGCCTCATTTCCCAGCAGTTTTGTTTCACTGTATGTGTGCCTTCTCCTGAATTTTGTCATAAAATAACTGGGGATGGAGGAAACAGCTCTTCTGGCATGGATACTGGAGAAAGCCTTAAGGTGTTTTGCCCTTCCTCAGTTCCTGTACAATCTATTATTACCTGTGATGTGATGTTTCACTGTAAAATTTAGGTGATTCAAATTGCAATATGCCAGGAAGTGAAGCAGGAAAGAGGAAAAGGAAGTCAAAATAGTTCCAGATCCTCTGCTTGTCCTTGAGTTCCTCTGCCAAAATGTGGTGTTTGTACTTCCCTGTATTTTTAGTTTCATGAGATGGAAGAGCTGGACAGATACCAGAAAAAACTAATAGACTGACCGACTGTGCAGAGGCACAGTAGATGGGAATAGTCTTCATGTCCTGACAAATGTACTGATATATAAGGTGAAGGAGAAAGACTCTTTGCAGTAATCATTCTGTAACTGCATGTGCAAGAAGTGACAGAAGACAAAACATGTTTCCAATTGGAAATGTTATTCTTTTAGAGGGCCTTATTTTCCTCCTGTAATGATGTGCAACAGCCTGTTATAAACATGAACAGGACAATGAGTAATATGCCCTACTCAGAGGAATAAACCTTCCTCAGCCACAGAAAAGAAGTGACGTTTTGGATGCATTTATACCATCTCAGTGCAGTGATTAGATTTGCTGAAAAAATTCTCAAGGGTTTTTCATTCCTTTGTTTTATTTTATTTTATTTTGTTTTATTTTATTTTATTTCTATTTTTTACGTTATTTTATTCTATTTTACTTTATTTATTTCTTGCATTCTAGCAGTTGAAGTTGACTGTAATGGTAGCAGCCATCGAGTGTAATTATTACAGTTGCTGTTCTGATTTTGGTGTAAGTTCCTTGAAGGCAAGGCTTCTGTGAACTGCAAATCAGGGGCACTCTGGTGAGTGCTTTCCTGGCTTCCAGAGGACAATCAAGATGTGACATTTAAAGATCCTACTTATTACTTATCAGCTTTTTCATAGTTTTGAGTTTTGCTCTTTATATCATGCGGGCAGTGGAACAGAGTGATAAAACGTCTCTGCATGGGAAATGATTTAACATCACATGGGTTGTTCCAAAAATAAACCTGACCAGCATGCAGGTAGAGGGATCATGGGCACCTTATGGAAGTGGTGGCTTGCCAAACGCTGGGGTTTCTGTACTGATTACTCCTTGTGGTAGCTTCCATTTTTTAAAAAATGGAACATTTGTCCATGCTATTGGATAGTGAAAAGGCACTTTCATTGCCCGTGTCTGCGGAGGATGGTGGGCAAGCATGTGCCAGACACTGCTGTTATTACCAGAGCTCAGAAAAATGACCTTTCTGGTACTGACCCTGGGTTAGATTTCCATGGAAAAGCCTGGCTGCTCCAATCACCCCAGGATGCCCCATCTGTGGGAGCGGCACAAGTCCTCCCAGCCTGGCACCCAGTGCCTGATGTGCTGCACCAGGATGTGCTGGTCCATTGCAGTCCCCGTGAGAAAGGCACTCAGACTCTGTAAAGTATCATTTAAAATGCTTTTTACTAGCGCTAACACTAGAAAGATAAAATAGCATAGATAATCTTACATCACTTTAAATGGCAGGAACCCCAAACTGTGCACCTGCACAGCACACCACGCAGACCCCTCCACAGAGAAAGTTACCCCAGCTGGGTCATTGAAGCTGTTACAGGACTTTCTTACAAGATAACAACTCTGCTCATCACTTCTACTGTCAAACAGAAAGGGTGTTTGCAGCACAACTCCTTGCCACACTTCTGGATGAAGGCAAGGCCACACTGGCGGTGTAATTGCTGGTACCATGTGTGAGCTTCCACAGGCTCCTGCATTACAACATGATGGTGAAACTTGTCCTGTGGCCATGGGGTACTTCAGCACGGGGATGCATTGCACACACAGGCTAACTGCTTTGTGGGTCACTAGCTCCTCTATGCACAGTGCTTCTCTGCTCAGGACCACTGCGCCGAGGCTTCCCCACACCCTGGTCTCCTACAGAAGTCACCCTGGCCAGCAGCACTGTACATGAGGAGCTCCTGAATGGACCCTATGGCAGCTCCGTGGCAGTGCAGACCCGCTCCACACCATGACGTTATGTGCCGGTTACGTGCATTCACACACCAGGCTGCCAGCAGTGGTAATTATGGCTCAGGCATATGGGCTGAGCCGTTGCCTCTTGCTGTGAGATCGCCATCCTCACAGCACCTCTTTCAACAAACCTTTCCAAGGGAGGTTTAAGACACCTGTAAAAGCCCCTTCGCAAGCAAAAACTGAACCTCAATTCAGTGTTGTCCATCTCCTGCACATCACTAAGCAGATTCTCTTAAAATGATGTAGATTTAAGCTTAACTGATGTGCGTGACCGTCCGTGTGGTTGTGCAGCAGCTGATTCGTACAGCATGTTTTCAGTTCTGCAGCTATGGTAGAAAAACAGGGTCCTGATCCCCTGCCAGCCCACCCCACCACTGTCACTGCTCAGGCCTCTGCCAAGGGAGTAGAAAAAGATAGGAGACCAGAAGAGCGGCCCTCCTGCTCCTCAGCACTCGGGATGCACCAGTGCAAATGGTGTGCACAGGGTATGCACAGGCTGATGCCTCCAGCCAACCACAAATACTTAAGCAGTGACAACAGACCCATGGTGGATACACAGTAGGACTAAGGCAGTGACCTCCCTGAGCACCCGATGGATGCTGGAGGGGTTTTCTTGTTGCCTTCAGCACAAGTCAGGGAGAAAACGAGAATGTGTAAGGAGGTGCATGGGGGTCTCAACCCACGGTGCTGTGATGTGTGTGGTGGCTGGCGGGCAGCACCCCTGGGTCACTGTGTTTGACGAGTTTGTGCTTGCTAAGCACTTGTCCCTCAGCTCACAGCACTGCGCAATAGTTCCACTGAAGGGAGAACCACTTTGGCCCTCCTTGCTCAGCACTTTTCACATCTGTTTGGCCAGCCTAATATTTTTCTCACCCTGAAAGAAATATCTTTAAACAGAGTTGCCTTAACCTCCACAGAGGGTTATTACGAGTTACTTGGGCACATCTGGAGCATACAGTGTGGCTGCTCAGGCTCCAAAAATCAGATCATAGTTTCCTTTTAAAACCGAGAGGAATGTGTTCTTGAGCTGTGAGTCACCTTAACTGTGACATACTCGTTTGGACTGCTTCTGATTAAAAAAGGAACCCTGAGCATCAAACAGCAGCAGGAGGTGGCAAAGGACTGATGAAAGCCTGCAGGCACTTCATCCCAAGGGAAACCCAGCAGAGAGCATGCCTGGCCTCAGCAGCAAGGAGCTGCATCCCTGTATCCTGCAAGTGCAGCCAGGTGGGCTCCTGCCCCACAACATGTGGCACAGCATGGAAGGAAGTGCTGCAGTGTGACATGAAAGCCAATACTGCTTTGAAACCCCTCCTGCAAAACGGTCTTTCCCACAGAGCTGTCAGATGAGCCCTTGGGCTGCAGTCTTCTGTGTTCCCGCCACTGTGCCCATCGCTTCTGCCTCCAGCCCTGAAAGTGCCCACTATGCTGCTGGTATGGCCCAACCTGGGCCCTGGCCCTGGTGTGCAGTGGGATGGTGAGGGCTGCGTCCATGTCCAGGCTGTCCTTCAAATGGGGTCCCAGATCCCAACACAGAATCATAGAATCAACCAGATTGGAAAAGACCTTTAAGATCATCACGTCCAACCATTACCCCAGGACTGCCAAGTTGGCTGATTGCAGGGAGCACTGCCGTGGGATGCACCAGGAGGAGCAGCCTTTCACGAGGGTTGACAAACCTGACCTGACAGTGCCTCCAGGGAGAGTGTGCAGCAGTGGGAAGGATCATGCTGGATGTGCTACAGTGGCATGGAACAGTGCTCCCCAAGGATATGCAGATGACCGCTGCTGCTTCCCATGGCTGGCCCCTGCCCTCAGCAAACAGCGGAGCAAAATGCCAGCCTGGCAAAATGAAAGCCTGAAAACCTCTCCTTGCTTTTCTAACGCAGTTGAAATACAGCCTGTGGTGAGGGGAAGGGGAAAGTGCCACTTTGGCAGCTCTTTTTAATTAGTCAATGAGTAACAAGGTCTGACAATAATCTGGTGGACATCACGTTGTTGCTGATGTGTCCCCTGACTTACAAGTCCCCTGTTTCACTTGAGCAGAGGATTTTGTACTTGTGTAACACAGCCCTGCTGTTATACAACTAACTCCAGCCACACGTTTTCTGGTTTCACTTGTGATTCATATCACGGAGGAGCTGAAACATGCTTGCTGGCTCCTGCCAAACAAAAGTCATGCTGCCTTATTTAGGTTAAGGTTTCTAGTACTCAGGCCCTTGAGCAGCAACAGGTATATCAAACAGATTGACAGCCGTTAATATTTGCAGGACCAAAGATCACGGAAAATCAATAAAGCCTGTGAGATGATCATGAGCAAAGACTTCAAAACCAGAGCTAAAACTTTATAAAGGACCAGCAAAAGACCCATCAGTGTCAGACAATGCAGTTTGCTTCTTTCTCTTGTATATCCTCTTGTGCAACGCCACATGTACAGCTTAGACCGGAAGCTTCTGACACTAAAATCAGGCGTTATATCATATGCTTCAACAAAAAGACTTCTAATAGGCAAATGGACTACCAGGCTAATCCCAAAGGTATCTAGTTCATGGGGCACTTTCCTGGAATTTGTGTAGCAACCAAATGTTGCAGTCTGGAGCTTCTTAAGCTGCCTTATGGTCTGTAGGACATGGGTCCATGGTCAATTTTTTCTGGGAGACAAGTCCCACTTGCAGACAAAGAACTTCGTGCAGCCCCAAATTCTTGTGTTGAGCAATTTAGGACTCTAGAAGGTATGCCAGGCAAAAAAGAGTTGCAGCAACAGGGGGAGAGAAGACACAGAGAGAAGAGCAGGCAAAAGCATATGGCCTCCCCTCCAGCTGTTTAGCTGTAATACAAGTTTTTGACTAGAGGCTGGGAAGGTCTCTCCTGAAGTTGTTCCCATGCTGCACCCTTGTGCGAAGCCCATGAGCTCCCAGTGGATGTTCATGTTGCACCTTCTGCTTGCCAGCCTCAGCATAAATCCAGCTGGAAAGCATCCTTATATGCAGGGCATGTCCCTGCCCAGGCATCTAACCTGGCCTCAAAGTTACAGCACAGGCCAAGAGTGTAAAACAGCTGGGGCTGGGAGTAGAGGGGTGGTGCACAGTCCACCACACTTTTGGTCCCAGATGATGCTCTGACTACAGCTTGTTTGTAGAGCCAGAGCTAAGATGGGACTAGATGCAGACTGGGGCTGAGTCACCCTGTGCTGGGTTGGAGAAAAAGGGCCCAGGACAATAGAAAGGCAGAGGGCAACTGTGGAGGCAATGTGATAGGAGAGGTGCAGAAGTGGCCAGTCATGGCCAGAATGATGCTGGCCAAGGTCTTGTACCTGTGGCCACACAGCTCAGATGTAATCCCAGGGAGGAGAAAAACTTAATGCAAAGGGATTATTATGGGTCTGGGGCTGCCCAGTGCTGTCCCCACTGCATACTCCTCTGCTCTTGTGATCCCTCAGCCCTGCGTCCCAGAAGATCCCTGACACAAGAAAACCTGGGAAGGCACCTGCCATAACCACCCAAGATAATCGTTCACTGCAGCCTGGAGTGGCTGAGCTCTATCTCTTGCAGCACGACAAATGCAAAGAAATTCTTCTGCAGAATTAAGCTGATATTTACAGCATCAGCTTTCAACCTGCAGCCCATTAAATCTCACGGTTACGAGGTAAGTAACCCACAAATGGGAAGCCTACTGTCAAAAGGCTTAAATGTGCCACAGGGGGATCCCACATCTGTCGGGGAAAATATCTGGGCTCATAAACATATAATGGTCCAGAGCCTCCCAAAAGTGTGTTTGCCAGAAAACTTCTGATCTTCCGGTGGAACGGCATTCCAATGGAGTTAGAGTTTAGCCACCAAATAAAAACAGCAAGGGCTAACACTTGGAAAAGTCATCAGTGTTTTGCAGATTTGTAAAAAGCCATTATGCACAAACAGTTGTGTCATGCCTGTGTCATTTAATATCTTAATTTAGGGGATTTAAATCTTGGCTAACTCGACTGGCCAGGCCAGTTCTTTTATAACCCTGAGGGAAAAAAATGCGAAGTCATGTGTATTCTGTGTGGGGCTCTATTTTTGTTTCTTGCAGGCTTCTAGCTCTTTCTCCATTGCTGAGCTGCTTGCATAATATATTGAAATTTTAATTCAGGGAGAAAAGCGTTTTGTGGCTGCCAGGGACCTAGGCAGTAGGAAATGTTTTACCCGTAAAATTGGGCAGGTAGTTTTATTGGTGACTGAGGAAGAGGAGGAGGTTAAACCACGTGAAGCTGAGTCTATGCTCTAGCATTTATTAACAAGAAAAGGCAGGGACTATATTTGCTTTCAGGAGGATTGGTGGTTGATGCTGTGACACAATTTCATGCTGCGCAAGGAAAGCTGTACTTAAACTCTCTTAAGGGTGAGAGTGACTTAAGCAGAGACTGCTGTTCCACCTGGTTCCATTACAGAGGGCATTCAGCATATAAAAAAGTTTTTGGATGTGAGCTCATCTTGCCACATCCATATTTATTGAAGATAACGCAGAATTAGACAGCTCTAATGACACTAGATGGCATCTTTGTGTATGATGGCAAATGGCCACATTGAAGTAGGCACATGCTGTTTGCTTGGGTCTGCAGATGTGGGAACTGAAGTGCAGAGGTGAGCTGCTCCAGGTGACAAACACTAACTGGCAGGACTGGGACTAGGACCCAGTCCCGCTTTTTCTGGAGTGCCCTGTGTGACCTGTTCCAAGACTTGGTATTATGGGTTAGTTCCAGCCTTGCTTCTACACTGCTGAACTTCTGACGTGTCATGTGTGGCTGTAGGTCAGCAACTGGGACATCCTCGGGGGCTCAAATGGTTGATTTCCTCTTGGCACTTGGCATGAATTAGCCACGCTCCTGATCTCTTGCCCTCTGCAGCACTTTAAAGAGTCTGCCCCACAGTGAGCTTCCGACAGGAACATCTTCATCCCTAGAAGAGATTAAATAATAACCTAGAGGTTATTTAAGAAGGTTCAGTAGCTGTTGTTCAGAAGTGCTATAAGGCAGCTGGGCAGGAGGTTGGATGAGCTGATCTCCTGAGATCTGCTCCAGTCCTAACTGGTTTTATCTGGGTGACTAAAAAACGTTGACACCCTCTTTTCTGGCAGGGATTGTACTGAGGAGCCTCAGTTGATTATCACCAGCCATCTTGTGAGAGTTAGAGGCTTCAGTCCTTGTCCTCCAAAGCTGTCATTGCTGGAGCCAGCTGAGACCACTGGTGCCTTGGGATGCATGTTCTAAGGTTGCTGTCTCACCAATGGCTGATGGCTTGGCTCTTGTAGACGCTAGGCATGTGACAGTAGCAGGATCCTCCCAAATTAAATCACAGCTGTCTACAGTATACTTGGTTTGCATGCAACTGACTTTCCCAGCAGCTTAGCCAAGGTGGAAACCACCAAGGAGTGAAGATAGGCTCCTGCCTGTGGCACAACACTTGAACCTGGAAGATGCTAATCC
>NW_009926060.1:0-26928 GCF_000696875.1 Nestor notabilis | reverse complement strand
TCCCTACATGATGGGACAAGCCCTTAAATAACTTGATTGAATTTATCGAAGCCTTTTGACCAACCTGTTACAAGCACTTCAGCAACCTCTGAAAAAATGCGTAGGTCCACCACTGCCTTGGATCTCCCACATTTTCATGCCTAGACCATACATACACATGCATACGGAGTGTACAGTATGTTCAAAATGTATGTATGGAATTTGGTTCCCATTGTCACCATATCTGAGCACCTGCTATTGTACTTTTGAGAAGGAAAACACTATTGTCCCTGTTTATAAAGAGTGAACTAATGCACGAGGAGCACAAGGCCCAGGTGAGGGCATTTGGGAGCCCAGTGCCCTACTCCTCCCTGTATCTCACTGGAAGTCTGATGGGAGGTAGGCACGAAAACACCTTTTGGGTTGTGCAGCTTAGTTACTTGTCTGGGAGCACAGAGGACAGCTACAGAGAATTGAACCTAGATTTCAAAATGGCACATTATGCACCACACCATCTCCCTTCCCCTCCCATGGAGGTAGAGTTATAATGTTCACATAAGACAAACAAGATGTTGTCCTTGGCTAGTACTGATATTCTTGATTGAGTAGTTTCTCTGGTTTCATAGTTTAATTCAAATCTAAGTATGAATCCAATTATTTCTCAGCATCTTGGGAATGTGATTTTTCTACTACTGTGAGTTTTGAGTTGTCACTGCTTTGAAATCTTTTAAGTTAGAATTCTTAGACATTACACACATTTATACCTGTCACATCGCATTCTCCCACTTGCTTTTGAAAAGAAGGAATCATTAAAGTGGTTTTTTTTTTCTCATGGGAAAATATATTTTCTCTTTCTAGAATCACATTGAAATAGAGAATAAAAATTGAGCCTTCATGCTTCTTTTTCAGTAAATTGAACTATTGTACACCATTATTCTCTCAATACTTTGTGTTGACTTATATTTAATACATGCCATTGTCATTTCCAAACCTTTCATTTTGCAAGGAATTTAGATGCACATCCTTGGTCCTTTGAATGTAACACATCATATTTCTACACAACTTGGTTTGCTTTCTCTTAATTTCTCTTTTCTTTGGAGATGTCCTTTTCTGCACTTGAGAATACTTTTTATTATTCCACAGATTCCAGCTTAAAATTATGTTTCTTCTAAACACTGTCTGGTTCATCAATTCCCTTTGAAATGTGAGCCTGTATGCAAAGGAATGAATGACAGGTGACAGGTAAAATGCATTCTCCTTAGGACCAAATCTTACTAAGAATTTGGCTGCCTGTAGGGGAGGTGTTTGCCCTTTGAAGGTGTGAAGCAGAACCCTGCACCCTGTTGGGTGTTCACAGACCCCTCTCCAGTGCGCACAAGAGCCCAGGGCCTCAGGATGGAGCACCTCCCGTATGAAGACAGGCTGAGAAAGTTGGGGCTGTTCAGCCTGGAGAAGAGAAGGCTGCGTGGAGACCTCATAGCAACCTTCCAATATCTGAAGGGGGCCTACAAGGATGCTGGGGAGGGACTCTTCATTAGGGACTGCAGTGGTAGGACAAGGGGTAATGGCTTTAAACTTAAACAGGGGAAGTTTAGGTTAGATCTAAGGAAGAAGTTCTTCACAGTGAGGGTGGTGAGGCACTGGAATGGGTTGCCCAAGGAAGTTGTGAATGCTCCAACCCTGGAGGTGTTCAAGGCCAGGCTGGACAGAACCGTGGGCGACATAGTGTAGTGTGTGGTGTCCCTGCTCATGGCAGGGGGTTTGGAACTAGAGGATCTTAAGGTCCTTTCCAACCCTAACTATTCTATGATTCTATGATGGAACCCAATATGGTCAGTGCTCCAGGCAAGCCTTAGCAAGCTGCTACACTGCTACAAGTCAAGACCTAAGCATCAGTCCTCAGGCACCTCAACTAGGGCTGTGGGCTGGAGGACTCATCAGGGCAGATGCTCAAAGACTTTTCTTTCACAGAACCAAGCCGGACTTGCCCCTTTAAAACTGGACTGGGGGGGGAAGATGGCCTATGTGCCCCCCCTTCACCTTCCATGATAGTTCGAGTTTACTAAACACAACAAATGGGCAATTTCTAACTGTACTGTGAGACAACTTTGATGGCATTAATCATGTATGAACACAAAAACTTTTGCATCTTCAGTTGAACACGAGAACTTCTTGGGGATATGCTGGCATTTCTTCTAGGTATTTCACTAAGTGGGTTCCCTGTCAGTTTTTTCTCTGTACATTTCTACCTAGCGTTTCCCATACTGCATGCAGTCTCTCTCCATTTACTTATGTCACCTTTTCAGGATTCCTCAATTGCCTGTTGAAATTATGATCTATTATCCACACCTATGATTTCTAAAATGAATAGAAGAACCAGTCAAGAATAGAAAGATGTGCAAACTAGTCTCCTTTTGTGACTTACTGTTACAGTCCCTCCAATTTCTTACCAGACAAGGTGATCCAGGAGCTGTGATTCAGAGCGTAATTGGTATTTTACTAGTAAGCATCTATCTTCTGAGTTGAGCTTTTTGTTTGTTTGTTCTTAGATTTGCTGTGTGAGGTCTGAATGGTGTTATGTGATAGGCTTTTCAGGTGCAAATCTGCAATGTCAGCACATAAACAAGATGACTGTAGCAATTTCATACCTATCAGCCTGACTCTGGGAATGTACCTAGGAAAGATCCCTGCTAAGGTGCTCCTCCAAAGGGAAGCTGAGGAACTTGTGTCCAAGACTGCAGAATGGCTCCTGCTCAAATCTGTGCCACAGATACCGCTACCCCTGAACTGCAAGCTCTGTCTTCATGCAGAGCAGCAGATCCATGCAGTTCCCTGTCTCAGTGCCTAGATGTTGCACCTGCCCAGGGAGGGTTTGCCAACATTTATTGGGCAGTCAGTCCAGTTGGCATTTCTGAGTCTAAATCCTTCTTACCCTGGCTCTCCCTGGTGGTCACGGAATCATAGAATCATAGAAAAGATTGGGTTGGAGGGGACCTTCAAAGGTCATCTAGTCCAACCTCCCCCTGCAATAAGCAGGGACACCGTCAACTAGATCAGGTTGGTCAGAACCAATCCAGCCTGGAATGGGTGATGCTTCACCCATCTCCATGAAATTACCTGGACGTCACTGAGCAGCCGGGTGCTTAAAGCAACGAGCTGGGTTAACCCATCCAGCAGCCAAGCACCCACACAGCTGCTCCCTCATTCCTCCTTCCCTGAGAGACACAGGGAGAGAACTTGAAGAACAAAAGCAAGAAAATTTGTGGGCTGAGATAAAGACAGTTTAATAAGGGGGGGAGGAGGAAGGGAAACAAAACACAGGTGATGCAAAGGAAATCACTCCCACAAGCAGACTGATGCCCAGCCAGAGTCTGAGCAACAGAAAATTGCAAAACCCAAACCTCCCTTTCTTCTTCCTCTCCCCATTTTTGTTGCTGACAGGACATTATAGAGTGTGAATATCCCTTTGGCCAGTTCCTCTTGCCCACTGCCAGCCTACTGACTGGGGGGAAGCAGAGTGAGGAAAAGAGAAAGCCTTGATGCCGTGCAAACACTGTTTGGTAACAGCTAAAACACTGTGTGCTGGCAACACTGGTTCAGCCACAAATCCCAAATGCAGCACCAGACACTCTGCTGTGAAGAAAGTTGACTCCTTTTCAGCCAGATCCAGTCCAAACGCCTGCCCAGGAGGAGGAAGAGGATTGAGACCTGGTCCCCGTGCTTGCTCCTGCTCTTTATCCCAAGACTTGGCAGGCTACCACACAGGGCCAGCCTGGGCAATAAGGAGAAGAAATGGGAGCTCCTCTGCCCAGGTGAGTGCAATGACCACCAGATCGGTGCCAGCCACTTGTGTCCTTGGTCCTCCAGGATGTCTGATACCTGTTTTTACACTATCAGACAACTTCATTGCAAGGGTACATCCCTGACCTGCCAGTAGGCTCCCTGGCTCTGGAAGATGTGCTTTCAAATCCCCTTCTGGTACAGGAGGGAATTCAATTTACCATGTTTGTTTTAGGTAGAAGAGGTTTGTATTCAGCATTTCTGCATCTAATGAGACACTTGGTGCTGTTGGTGTGTGCTAGCTGCATTATGAGGGTACTGGATGGAGTCAATCCCCATGGCTGGAGCCATATCTGCATCTTGTCTGGGACATGGGCACTGAACAGCTCCTCCTGACAGCCTGGGGCAGCTCCAGCCTCACCTGGGGTGCAGCTGTAGGTCCTGAGAGATTTTAAAAGCAGTATTTGTGTGCCTCAGTGTGGTGCTGAGCAGAGGGTTTCAGACCCACGGATATGAATGGAGATGAAGTCTCAGGTTATAGCTCCTATGGCTGACTTGGTGTGTGATGCCACTTCTCTACTCTCTCCCCAGTGCCACAGCACATCACCCATGCTCACAAGCACTGCTTCAGAAACCCTCTGAAAAAAAACCCTCAGCAGTCCATTGCTTTCTGTTCTGTCTTTAAATATCCACCATGATGTCTAGGCTTTGAGCAGCTAGTGCCCTAAAAACATACGTGTTCATCTGTGTGCTCTGTTAAAGACAGTAAGGAAGAATAGTTAAAGACAATAAGAAAGTTTCCAACTTGAAGCGAAATGTGTAGTTACAATCACCTTAGTTCTTTTCTGGATCTTCTGGTGCTTCAGAATGGATGTGAGCATTCTATATCCACAAGGATAATAGATAATAATAAAGGCAATCCACATGCATGTTGATTGTTGCCAATCATATTATGATCTGACTGTCACGGAATCAAGATTTAAATAAAAATCCTAATGTCAGGCAATCAGCCCTGTTGTTTATAATACCTTCTGTTAGAGCTATAATGAGGCAGAGAGGCGAGGAGGAGGTCTGAAGCCCTGGGTTATTTCATAGACTATGAAATCACAAGATGGAGCCAGATCCATCCACATAAATATTTATATTAGAGAGACAAAGCTGCAGCAAATTCTTGGCTGATGTGAAGAGTCTTCAGCTGATGTGAATTTTTATGGCTTGTGCTTTCCAGCAGGGCTGTGACAACTCGCATCAGCAGAGGAGCCGCTACTCTATAATTAGCCAAATCCTTGCAACAGGGACTGCTGTCACCTTCCCATCAACCCTGCTCTCCGCACATGGTTGCTATTTAACCAGTAGCAAAAATGCTGCTTATCAGAGCATCTCGACAGTGCACTGAACAAAGGAGTATCTGCAGCTCGGGCTCACTGTTAGACAGACCGAGCCACAGATGACAACAGCATTAATTCAAGATCTTTACTTATATTAGAAGATCAAAGATCAGCAGATCAAAGGAGACAGTTTCTTTCGTGAAATGCTGGATATAGGAGTTGAACTGAAGTTGCTCCTGAGCCGCTGCCTCTGGGTTATGGCAAGGGAGGCAGCATGGAAGGGAGGCAGCCGAGCTCACTGGCGGGGAATAGGGGAGAGATGAGCATCTGCTTCTGCTTGCAGCATGGGTCACTCCCAGACACACCAGGGGCCTGAAATGGGCTTTTACCCTGAATGTTACATCTAGCAAAGCCACCTGTTAATACACACAAAATGACAGAGGGACTAATGGGGTGGCGAGGTCTTGGCCAAATGCCCCTATCACTTTTTCCTCGGCGGTGGGGGGAAGGACAAGGTTTTCTGGCCTCACTGCAGCACGGGAGGGCTTGGGTTGGTCTGCGTGGCACTGAGCAGTGCGGTGGCTGCAGGTTCCCTGGTGGGTCAGCAGCCCTGTCCTGTCCACTGCACCTGGGTGGGAAAATGGGCCAGACAAGGCTTTCCTGGGGGTTGCACAGCCTGTCAAAGGTGCCAGAGGAATGCCAGGAATGCTGGAGTAAAGTGCCCGCAGTATTGCACAAAGACATGCGCAGGGCAAGTAATTAGAAACTGGAAACTAAAAAGATCAGGACATTTCACTGCGTAAAGGGAACATAAAGCCCATTGCCAGTGCAAGTGCAACCCTCGTTCAATCAACACCAGGAACTCACCATAGGCTAAGGAGTGGTGTTCACTGGGCACAACCCTCCAGCTCACCTTCTAAATCAGAAACACACATCTGGGCTCACAGCAGATGTGCCTGTGACTGCTCCATGAGGGTTTCCCTGCTCCAAGGAATCCATACCAAGAGTGTGACTGGGCATCGTGGACCAGAGCTGGGCTCTGTACAACGTCCCTTAGCTCAGCTTCTGTTGTGAGCTTGCGGAGGCTGTGCTCTGCCATTGAGCAGAGTGTTCAGGAGAGGACCGCAGCACCCTGCCCCAGCATTACTGTGCTATCTGTGCTGTGCAGGCTTAGTGAGGCCCCACACAGCCCTTACACAGAGCAGGGGTCTGGCTGGTCACCTCGTCCTCCTCCCCAGGCCCCAGGGAACGCTGTGCCTTCAGGAGATGTCATCGTTCAGGAAAACCACAAGTGGGTGTTTTGTTTCCAAGAGTGCCTTTCCCGAGGCGCTCTGAGCCTGCGTGGGCTCCCATACCAGCCTGCTCTTGGAACAATCCAGGCTGATGCTTTTTTTGGCAGCTTGTACAGAATTTGATTGCTTTCGCTCTGGGCTGTGGCTGTGTATTTCTACTTCTGGCCTACAGGATTTTCAGTCAGGGCAACCCTTGGGACACTCTGTCCTAAAGGATGTCTGTATATAGCATCCACCCTCTCTACCTGGAAGCTGCCCTGGCCACATCTCCAGTTAAAATCATGAACCCTCCAAAGAAGAGAACCTCAAGGTGCCTTCTCACACCCGTACGGATCACAGAAGTATTATTTGAACATCAGCAACTGCTTAAAAACAGAGTAAAGGGAGTAGGGTAGGAAACATTCCGTTTGGCATCACAGCAATATGAAAGGGGCATCTCCCATTACTCTCCTTCCACAACACTTCCACAACTGGTTCTTCAGCAAATGGGCATTGCCTTATGTTTCAGCAAATACCACTCAGTTTATCAAAGAGTAGTTGGAAAGGTAAACTGCTTTCTGACTACTGTTTCCAGATACGGCAGGAATCACACCATCCCCTTGACTGTAGAATCTCCAGAAAACCACAAACAGTATTTTCAGACTGTTCTTAGAAAGGATACGTGTGGGGGATGTGTGTGTGTGTATGAAGTATGTGGGTGGTTTTTTTCATATATAGGAATATATATGTTTTACTTATTATCTTTTATGTATGTATGTGTACAGAGAGAAAGAAAGGCACCAGCAGAATGGGTGGTGATTGACTTCCATCAGGCCTGTCCCTGCAGTTTGCTGTGCCCTTGCTTCCCTCCTCCTTTGCCAAGGTGATGCACAGACCCAGAGTGGGGTGGACATGGGGCTTTGCTCAGCCCCTGTGCTCTCTGCCCTGAGTGTACTGAGAGATTTTTGTCAGCCCCAGGCTATGGGATCCTTGGTCTGGGGGCCTGCAGGGCAGGGCCAAGCTGCATTTCATGATGACGGGGGCTGGAATGGGGTCCTGGGCTGTGGGCAGGGCAGGTGGGAAAGGATGAGCCTGTGATGCCTTCCCGGTGCCCACTGTCTCAGAAGCATTCATGGTTCTGTCCCCCCTGCACCAGACAAGTCTGTCAGACCTTAAGAAGTGCACACTTTTTTCCTTGGTCTGGTTATTTTAGGTTTGCCACACATAGTGTGAGTTGTGCTGCTCCTCAAGTCTCGGCAGCGCCTAGTCTAGCTTTGGATACGAGCTCAGTTCATCAGACACTTGGTGCTTCATGTCCTGTTGAGTACTGACCTGTCAGTTTCCAACAACATTGAAAGAACGGTGCAGCAATCCACTAATAAATAACTAAAGGAAGGTAA
Organism: Nestor notabilis; assembly: GCF_000696875.1. Taxonomy (NCBI): domain Eukaryota; kingdom Metazoa; phylum Chordata; class Aves; order Psittaciformes; family Psittacidae; genus Nestor; species Nestor notabilis. The sequence goes on along the minus strand of NW_009926060.1, from coordinate 19,170 downwards.
TAGGATTAGTGTTGCATAACCTAGATTTGTGAAAGATATTACATGCTCATTTTAAAAGTAATGTTAAATTACTTTGAGAAGTTTTGTTGATAAACATGATGTAATTATAGCAATACACTTAGACTTGTGTAAGGAAGCTTGCTTAATTTTAACTTGTGTTCTGACTGAGATAAATGATAAGGCAAATTGGACACTGGATCTTTGTCCTTTTCAGGAGCAATCCAGAAGAAAACAATCTTTATTGGCAATATTGCAAGATTTGGTAAAAATACTGGCACAAGTGAACTATGTGTATTTCAGTTTGGTAAAATACAGTATTTCTAGAAACAAAAAAATGCAGGTCATGTTTGCCTAATAAGGTTTTCTGCCTCGCAGAGCAGTAATCCTGGAAGAGATTAGGGCTCATGTGTAGGTAATCAGTTGTAATGAAATTGCAATATGATGTTGGGACCTTCAGAGTCAATGTTATTCTTGAATGCAGTCCCCATCTTCTCACTGAGCAGGAACTCAGTAAGGTTTGTTGCCTCCATATCTGTCACAAGTGCAGCTGGAATATGGTGTCCAGTCCTGGACTTCACTCTCCAAGAGGGATATTATAACATCAGAGAAACTTCAGCGCAGACCAATACTGTCTGAAGGCCTGAATCACCTCTTACAGGAGGCACAAAATCTACTTATTTTGTCTGAATGGTCTGTAAGAACCTGCCAAAGGGTTTTGATGTTACAGATAAAGATACAACAGCCTTCTGCTTTTACAGGTGATAGATAAATTGAAGCAAGAAATATGATTATTTTCACTAATAAGAATGATGATTGTCATCCCTGGAGAAGTTTTCAGTCAATGTTTCTCTGAAGGATATCCTTAAATTCAACCATAGTTGCTGGAACTGGATCAAGGACTAATTTGGGGGGATTAGTTAAGGAGTAAGACAAATGATTTCTGCTATTTCAGCTATTCTCTGTTGTTCTTCCTGGCCTTATGGTTAGAACTAATCACACAGCTCAGTCCTATGCAAATCCGAAAACCAGTTTGATTTCAGTATCTTTTCATGCCCTGCTGTACAATGTTCAACATCACAGCAAGTGCCAGAGAGGACTGCAGAGCAGCCAATACACTCCTCCTTCCCCCTGGGGAGATCCAGTGCTTGTGGTACCTGCTGTGTCCCAGCTGCTTGCTCCACAGCTTTCTGTGGTAGGTACCTGAGGAGCAGAACAGATTTTTATGTCATAATTAAGACATATCAGATATAAACTATGGAGTTCTTCTCCTTTGTGAATCATACTGTAATCTCTAAGCCTATGCAGTGGCATTGCAGAGTGAATCATGACTGGTAAGCTTGCATGAAGCCACCTGTGTGAATGGCCGTCTCACTGCACTGTGAAGCCATGATGAAGGGATGCCTGGAACCTGCAGTCCTGATCCTCCTCCTCCAGGGACTTAAGCTGGCATGAGGGGCATATGGCATATCCACTCCTCAGGGGGAGCTCTGCCAACTGTGATTCTCTGGTGGAAAGCTGGACAGGAGACCAGACCTAGCAGCCAGTGACAATGCTTAGGGCTAGCTGGCAAACCTATGTGTGTTGAGCTCGTTGCTCCAGCACATCGCACTGCCTGCCAGTGGCCAGCAGCCAATGGACGTCCACAGTTTGACTTCATCCCTTGTCAGTGTGGGTTGTATCATGCTCCCATCTGATTGCGTTGAGAGCAAATGGATGTGATGATCTAATCTTCGAAGCTTCTCATGGGTTAGGAGTGTCTTCAAGGCAAAGCTTTGTGATCACCTGCTTCAACCTTGGGTTGCCAAATCACCAGCAGTGGCTGTTGGTACTTGCAGCCTTGTAGGTAACAGTTTACCTGGTAGACTGTAAACAAGTGTTTCTCAAGAAGATGGTGCAGGCACAGCCTGGCTGCACTGCTGTGTCCTTCTCACCAGTCACTGGAAACTCCAGTACCACTGGAATTCAAAATCATGCAGTGATTATGGGGGGATGTGGTATGCACAGACAGACACCAGCATACATATAAGGAGAGCTGTAGTTATAAAATATATATACTACAGACTACATATATATATAACATGTAAATAATGTTATTATGGAGCTATACGGTGTATTTATTTAGCATATATATTCACACATAAATATATGTATGTGTGTCTATATGGAGAGAGTGAGAGTCTGTGAGTATGGGCGTACAACCGCTCCTCAGATGCCTATCACTTTTCCTTAGCACCTTCAGTATGGTGTGAATCCAGAGCTCATAAAGGGCACTCAGCTGATAGCTCAGGCATGGAAGCTTCTCATTCTGCCCAGTTCATTGCTGTCAGCAGCCCCATGAGCTGCTAAACCCTGTTATTGCGATGCACAGCAATTTAGCCTGGACAGATCCATTTAGGGTGTGATAAGATACTGAGGCTGGCTGGGACTAAAAACTCACCTTGGGGCTAGATTTGCACAAGCAGACGAGACGTAGGAGCTTTCTCCTCTGCAAGGACTGTCTCTGCAAGCACTTCAAACCCATTTTTTTCCTTTTAATTATTCTTTTGAGAAGACTAAGGCTTTGAAGAATTTTTAAAATTAGGAGCAAAACCTAAAAATCTGCCACTGTGTGTGACTGCGTTTAACGGAATTCTCTATTTTGACTTGGAATGCTAATTTTAAAGCAAGCAGCCGAGAGTGCAATCTGATTATTCCATGCAGTTGCAGGCAAGAAGGTTCAGGAACACAAACAACAAACCAGATGTCATCACTATCACTTGAAACTCTTCTTTCAATGGTCACAGATGTTAGGAGCCTGGATCAGTGAGAAATGATAGCTGCTTCTGCAGGCTTATTGATTCTTTATTCTTTTATTAAGGCTATATATTCAAATACAGCAGCATCTTCTTTTCCAGCTCAGACCATTACAGCCTTGTAAATATGTATGTTCATCCCATTTCTTGTTTTGGGTTTCATCACCACTTTTAGCAAGGTGCAAAAGTTATTTTTGCAGTGCAATTCTATGAAATCCAAGGCTTTTTATCCTGTATTTAAAAGAACAAAACCAAAAAACAAACAACCCCAGTTATTAGACACGAACTGCTTCAATAACATGGCTTGTTTTATTGACTATTTGATAGCAATAAAGCTGGCAATGCTTTACTTGACAAACTAAAATATCTGTACTGTCTCTTTCTCCACACTGCAGTAAACATCAGATCCCACCATAGAAGCAGAGTTAAAAATCAGGTATTTATGGGACACCTGATGATTTATTTTGTATTTTACACCATGCCTTCATTATGTCTTCAAATCACTTCTCAACTTGAATAAACAAGGAAAAACAAGGCGTACACAGCTGCTTGTGTAAAAAGGCACCTGAGATGGTTTTGTAAGTCCTCCTCGGCTGGTCTTAAAAGATGTGTAGTACGAGCTATTTTTAACTGTCTCTTACTGTGTAAGGATGAACACTGCAAGCACAGAGAAGTAAGTGTCTTCTCTGCAGGACCCAGACCTGCTGCGAAGGTGCATCTGCTGGAGCTGTCCTTTTGTCAGGCAGTCACAAGGAATGCAGAGGTATTTTTAGCCTTTGTACATACATATTTTGTCTTCTAATCCCCAAAGGACAGTGTTTTGGGACAATGACTATGTCATCCAATGAATCACAAGAATGGCCTGTAGGACAGTCTATTGTTTCCAGCCAGCTTGCAGCTTGCCAGAGACACAGACAAGCTTTGCTTCCCATCAGTTCTCAGCAGTTCAGGCCTCGGCTCATGGTGAATACTCTCCCCCAGTATTTTATTAGAAATAGTTCTCAGACACACTTTTTCCCACTGTCCTTTCACAAGAGTCTCTTGAGTTCTTGTGCCAGGAATTCAACCTTGTTCAAGGTATTGCCAAAGCGATATTCTGCTCCCCCTACATCTCCCCAGCCTGGGGCAGGAGTCACCCCACAGTTACAGCAGGTGCTCAGCACAAGCCTCTCTCCTTAGCACTTCCCAGGGTGCAGACAACTGTTGCTTGCTTGTACTTTGAAGGCTTTCTCCCCAGGCCAGATCACACTCTGGAGAAGGAGCATGTCACACACAAAGCTGTCCCCAGTAGTTACCCCATCATCCTTCCCTCCACAGCCAGGTTGGTGCTGGACTGACAGTGCACACTAGGGCCAGCGCAGGGTTTCATGGAGTCCCAGTGCCCAATAACTGGCTTAAGCAGGGCAGTTATTCCTCCACCCATGGCACTCCTACAAGTCCTTTCCCCCCACTTCTCTCCTCCCTCCTCCAGCAGTTTCTTGTTTTGTTTCTCTATTTCTCAGATTGTGTTATTGTGGATAGAAAATGACCTTTTACCTCCGCTTCTGCCCTCCCAGTTGGATTCCTTTCCATTTGCTCTTTTAGGTGGCCAAGTCACAATCCAGGGCTTATTAGCTCCCTCTCCTCTCTCCTCTTCTTGCACCTGTCTGCACAACTACTTCATCTGATTTAAACCATTCTTGAAGGTACTGATTTTGCCTGAGAAGAAGATGCCAAGTGAGACTTCTGCACAGCTTATGTCAAAATGTGTTAAATAATCACTGCATTCCCTTGGCACCAGGTGATGCTTCATGGGACTGAGCTTTTGAATGCAGAGCTTGGAAGAATGAAATATAGCACTAACCTTTAAGGCTTCTCCAGAAACTCAAAACATGGCACTGATCAAATGTCAAGAGCAGTGCTCTTAGATACTTTACCTGGGCTCTATTAACTGAAAACCCAAGCACTTTGCTACATGTGTTAATCAACAGTGTATCATTGAACCAAATCATTACATAATGATTATTACTTATGCATTATTCTCCCTAGTCTCCATATGCATACTTTAAAGTGTTACAATTTTAAAATGAATGATATTCATTTGATACATGATGAGGGACATGTGCATGCCTGTAGTATATGGCTTTGGACTCAGCCATTTGAGTGTGCATGAACAGAAAAGCTTGATTTAAAAGTACTTTGAAATGTTTCTCTTCTGAGAAATCCTGAATCACACAAAGCAATCAAAGGGATCAGGAGCCACATTCAGGACCTGCTTCAAGAACTCCTCAAGATCAGGGTTGAACACCAGAACTCCTTTAGCACAGAGCTATTCTGAGCTTGGTAAGGTCAAGGAAGAGATCGTATGACATGCTGCTCATCCAGGATAAATGAGCTTGATGATCAGAAGATGTCCATGTTCCTGAATGTTTCTATCAAACATGAATGCATAATCAGATTATCAGCCCTTGTACGGTCCTAAACTAGCAGACCATGTGTGTGTATGCTGATCTTAAGCCTGGGCAAATCTTTTGGCTTTGGGGGACCACTTAGGTACATGAAGTTCAGCAAACGTGATTGTGGTTTTCACAGGAGTTTTGCAAAGGCTTCATTCCAAAATCGGGAAATTGGGTTAATGCAAGTGGGTCCTTGAGCCCCACTGAAATTGGATCTTCAGCTGCTTTTTGTTAAATGACTTCTGGTACTGCAGTAGGTCAGAGCACTGTTCACTGCCACATGTTAGGGACAGACTTCACCTGCGAGAATGGCAGGATTTGAAAAACGTGTTTACCTTGATAACACCGCTTTCAACTCAACAACAGCCGCGAATGAAACATTACCTAAAAGGGCTCACTGTTGGGATATTTGCAGAGCTGTGTTTTGATCAGCTGCTGGCTCCAGTTATTCAACCTGTAACAACATCAGCTCCTCTCAGATTGGCTGCTTTTCCCAAAAGTGAAAGACAGCAGAAGTAAATAGCCATATTACACAGAAGCAGCACAACAGGCAAGAGTGTTTGTGTATATATAGCTATATATGTGTGTGTGAATGCATTGCATACACAACAAATGTGTAAACAGAACAGATCGGAGACACTGGAATGCAGCAAGCATTCTGGTACAGCCTTGCCACAAGTCATTCATGCACGTGCTAAGCTTCGTGCACACATCTAGGTTGTTTACTGAATCGATACTAAAATAAGTTACCCAGCCTGTTTGCTCAGCTCCTCAGACTAGGATTGAAATCCTGCCCTGCTCCTTGGAGTAAGAGAAGCCTATGACTCTATAGTTCTTGAAGCAGAATTGGAACTGACAGTAGGAAGAAGTAGTGCTCCTAAAATATTCATGTAAACATTTTATTTAAAACATTTGGAGGTCAGTCAGGCTTCTAAAAATAAAACAAAATCCCAAAAGAAACTAATGTGGTTTTCTGTTGTCCTTTATGGCTGTGGGTTTTTTCCCCTTTCTAACTACAGGAAAGAAAATATCAGGAAATGTTTCTAAATCCCAAGTTTAAACCGCTCCCATGGTCCTCAAGATTCTGCTTCCGTATGGATGAATCAAGCTTATCACAGCATGTTGTTTGAAAAGCCGTTCTTGAGATTCATCTTGAACAGTTATGGCTATTTCTTTGTTTTATATTTATCAAATTCTGCTCTAAATGCAATATAAACACCCTTTTCCAATGGATTTCACAATAGGTTTGGGGAAAGTTTTCGTAAGACAATCTTCTCCCTCACCTTTCTCTTTGCCATATGAGCAGGACACGTTTTTTGTGGTGATTAAACTAATCTGCATGAGCCTGTAACATGTGAACTGTAATAGCCAACATTTAATTTCCTGGTCGAAACATTTCTCATGAAAAACTGGCAATGCTTTTGCAGATTTTTGGGAAGAGGATGGAGGGGGGATGGAAGTGAACAGAAGGTACACAGGGAGGAGTTTTATTTCTTTAATAGTGCTGCCAGTAAATATGTGCATTCAGTTTCACTTTATCATGTTCTTTTTTATCTTCCTCCACTGGGCTCTCTCTGTGCCAGATGATGGAGATCCAAAATGTATCTGGTGGTCTGCAGTGACTGTACAGGATACCCACTACCCCAGCAGTCTCAGACCAGATGTTAATGAAACGTTCTGCTCTGCAGAAGACACACCAACTTGTACTTGCTCACTTTGCTTCTACCTCTCTTAAATGCAGATGCTGAATGAAGGCCCTTGATTACCAAACACTGGTCGTTGTATTCTGGCTGCTGCAAAAGCATCTTTGTGTCCTCTCATAGCAGAAGTGCTGATAACACACAGTAGGCACAGCCAGCATCATTGAGATGATAGACAGGAGAAGCTTTAACAGCTTTCTTGAGGGACAGAAACCGTATGAAATAAAGGTGATTTTCCACATACACCAATCTCAATAGCTCAGAAGAGGTCAGGAATGAACCTCACTGGCTATTTTTTACCTGCCAAGACTAATGCTAACTGACACAATAGCTTAATACTTCATCTTACCAAGGACACCCAGCCTGAAGACAAAAGATGTACTGTTTTACTGTTGAGTATGGAGGTGAGCAGTAACCCAAAAGCAGCTGATGCACTACAAAGTCACACTGTTTATGTGGCAGTGCATCTTGTACCCACATCCAAGACATTCCCATGAAACACTGGTTTCACTGACATTCATGAGATCTCTGACAGCAAATCCCTGGAAGTGACCCACTGACTTATGAAGCCACAGGAGGAGAAAATGAACAGAAATGTCATGTTTCCTGTAGACAGAAATCAGGAGAAAACCATTAAGGAAGCAGCAGTGATGCGGACACCACCACTGTGCTTCTGTCTGTTCAGTTACCTTGGCTGCAATGTAGTATTGACTACGGTAAATGGAGGTGTGGATCAGTGGCACAAAGACCAGCCAGAGGCCATTCCCTAGTATAGCACCCCAGTGGTCAATACTGGGGCTAATACTGTTTAACATCATTGTTAATGACATGGCAATGGGAGAGAGAGCCCTCTCAGCCATCTGGCAGACAATGTGAAACTGCCCCAGATGTTTTGCTGCCATTCAGAGAGAACGGAGAATGGAGAAATAGGTGGACAGGAACCTTATGAAGCTCAATAGAGAGAAACACCAAGTCTGTCATCTGGGTAGGAGCAACATCAGCCACCAGAGCAGGATGGAGGTCAACTGGCTGGAAAGCAGCTCTGCAGAAAAGGACCTGGGGGTCCTGGTGGACAAGGCGGCCAAGAGCCAGAGATGTGCTCTTGCAGCAAAGGAGGCCACCAGTCTTCTGGCTGCATTAGGCAGAGCATCACCAACAGGTCAAGGCAGGTGCTCCGTTCCCTCCGCTCAGCACTGGTGTCTTGTGTCTCATTCTTGGTACAAGACAGGCACAGACATACTGGAGTGAGTCCAGCAAAGGGCCATGAGAATGATTAAGGGAAGATCTGACACATGAGAGGCTGAGAGAGCTGGGACTGTTCAGCTGGGAAGAGAAGGCTCAAGGAGGTCTGATCAGTGTGTATAAATAAATACCTGATGGTGGAGTAAAGAAGACAGAGACAGAGCCCTCTGTGGTGCCCAGTGACAGGAGGAAATGGGCACAAACTGAAACACAGCAAATTACACTTGAACATACAAAAAACCTCAGCACTTTTATACCGTGAAGGTGCTCAGACAAGGGTGCAGGTTGCCCAGAGACCACTGTTGGAGATTTTTAGAAGTGCACTGGACTCAGCCTTGAGCAGCTTGCTGTAAGTGATGCTCTCTGATCAGAGGGGCTGGACTAGGTATCTCATGGGGTACCTTCAAACATCATCCATGCTGTGACTCTGCATTCCAATGGTATCTCTTATAGGTGCCTGCTCCGATCCTCAGTTCCTGGTCTATGGCCCAGGCAGTTGAAGAGTATAGTCTGTCCCCTGTTCAACTAACCTGAGCTGTCATCAGTGCCAGTGGCACCACACACACTAACACAGACAGGACAGCTGAGGAGCTCAATGCACAACTGCTGCTGCTGCCACCGCGCAGGGACAGGAACATCCGCAGTCCCAGGGCATTAACCCTCTGAATCACTCCATCTCAAATGCTCAAGAGTATTTGAAATGTCAGAGTGTTTGTCTCGTTCGGGCTGATGTGAGAATGGCTTTAATACACTGATAGAAAGGGAAAAAAAAAAGAGAAGAAAAGAAAAAGTTTTTTATCCTTTTAGCCAAGCTCTTTCCAGCTGTTGAGATAAGATGGACTGAATCCAGAGGAACTGTGAGTTTTCTTTTATTAGTGATAAAATCTAAGCTATTGTTAGAAACATCAGGGGGATTTAATAGGCTTAACAGAGACTCTTAAATTCCTCAGGAGTCCTGTGAATTTGGAGTCCAGATCTGCGAGAGCTAGGAAGTGCTTGGCACCTTATCAGCAGTCAGCTCTGCAGCCTTTGGAGAATGGAAATCACCTTTTTGTTTAACTTCCCTTGATAGCTTGCCAGCCTTCTTGTTACTCACTGAGTCAACTGTCTCTAGCAAATATGGTCTCTGGTCTAAGCCACAGGATTCAAATACAGCTTGATAAGTAAGCAGCAAGTCAATGGGTATTATACTATATTATAACATCTCCTCAACAGGCAGAGGCAATTCAGCTCTTTGGCTGCACAGTATCCTAACTAGTCATTGGGTTTTGCTTGGTGGTGCCATTACCTTGCAGGCACCGAGTCTTCTCCATGGAGCTGTCTGGCCTTTTTCCTTCTGGAAAGCAGTGGCAGGCAGGGACACAGAGAGGTAGTATGGAGGACAGGACCGAGAAGAGAAAATAACAGAAGTAGGTGGATGAGCAGCTGCCAAACAAGCCTGGAGCCAATATATTTGCTTATGAGTCTTTTCAGAGTGGTCGAAGCACCCCCAAATTAGCCTCATTATGATCCTGAGCATTTCTGTTTACATGTCTGAGGTTTGCTGAAGGTACTTATCCCATAAGGCCATTTTAATACACGCAAATAGTCGGTGTAAAGCTACAATTAGTACCTTGTAAAGAGACACAGGATAAAATGCTCTCGTACCAGCAACTAGGAATTCTGAATCATAATCAGAGCTATCACTGGTCTCCCTCCTTCCCCTTCAAAAAATCCCAAATTTACATTTATTCTATTGACACCCATGCCCATCACTGGAGAAGCTGTACCATACTCAGAGCTGACAAAGACACGGCCAAGGCCCAGCCGGAGACTCCCATGGCATACACCACAAGGCATGGGAGAAAAAAGAAATACAAGGGCAAAGGAAGGGACATTCACAAGTACATTGCTTGCTCTGAAACTTTAAATATTTTGCAGTTGCCTTGACCATTTGTGGAGTGCTCTCCATTAAACATTCATCATTTGTTATCCCATTAATCATGGCAAGTGAATCAGTAAATAGCTGTGATGAATGTAAGATACGTGTCAGCAAACACTGATAATTTTGTTCTAAACAAAACTCTGTCTAGCTCTAAAGGAAATGCTCGAAAAAGAAAGTCTGCTTGCTCACGGATCTAAGCAAAATGTGCACGAGAATCCAGGACTTGGCTGGTTCTCCCATGTCTAGGAATTCGGGTGATTTGTGATGCTTCGCTTTTACTTTCAAGTAGCAATGTGAGTTTGCTGGTTCTGCAGTGAAGAGTGTATTGGTTGTGTCATTTCCCTTGAATAGCCTTTCATCTGAAAGCCAGCTCATGTTCCCTTCAGCTTGACAAATAACACTCTTCATCTGCCCCTGGAGCCTGGAAAATCTGAGATGAGATTGGCACTCAATATAAAGAGAAATACCCTTGAAAGAGAGGCAATGGTGGCAAAACCAGTTGGCCCGAGTGGAAATAATCACTGGCACTTCCAGCCACAAACAGTTCTCTGATTTCAAGCTGTATTTCAATGTAAAATGGCTTTCTCTCACCATGTTTGTACAGCACCTAGCACAATTGCATCCTACTGTCAGTGCAGTAAAACAGACATTGTGCTTATAAAGAAATACACAATCAATCACATGCGTTCTTGCCTGAGCCATCCATGCCCTCAGCATAAATGAAATCCAGGCTTGAGTCTTTGTACAACTTCAACTTTGGACATTGAAAAACTAACACATTGTGTCCAGAAGAAAACTTTTCACAACTAATCCTGCATTTCAGAGCCAGCCACGTTGGGAGTTTCTTTTTGAAAGATAAAACACACAGGTGGTCTGCCATTTGCTGTGGGTACATAAAAGGAGCATTATACAGATAGCGAAGGAGAAATGGATGGGTCTGGCAGATGGCATCATGTTCAGGGTTAGCCAAATCCCCTCTCAGGCACAGGAGCCCAGATGGCCAAGCAGAAACACTTTCTGCCACAAACCCTTTGCATGCCTTTGTGGTACCTCTGTGCTGAGAGGGGAAGTTATGTCAATTCACAATCTCGCTGCAATAAACCAAAAATGAATGTATCTTGGCAAATATGTTCATTTACCTCCCCTTTGCCCCAAAACTTCCCTCATCTGACCCTCTGTCCGGTTGGGGTGCGAATCCTGGCTCCCACATGCTGCAAAAGGTGGTTATCACTGATTTTGAAAGCTGGGTTTGCAAAAAGGGGTTACAAACCCCTCTGGCAGGTTTCTGCCTGTGCACCCTTAAAACCAGTAAGGTCTCTGGGAAGCTGGAAGAGTGGGGACTGGGTGGATGCAACTGCTGAAGGAACCCAGCAAGGAGGACTCAGTGTCTTCTTCCAGAGCATTGTGGTGTCACATGCACCATCCTGGCACGTACACTGGCCATGATTAGTCCAATAGTGAAATAAGGCTTGGGCAGAATTTAGTGAGGAGTACACACCCTACTCTCACCAGCATATCCCCAAGCTGCCCTTCACTGAGCATTTGGTAAATGGTCAACACATGCAGAAGGAGTGCACAGGGACTGAGGGGGGAAGGAGGAAGAGGAGGAAGAAAAGTAAAAAGTAGGAGGAAGAAGTGGAACAGGACAGGAGAAGCAGGACTTGGCTCATATAGCTTTGATGGGGAGAGAGGATGAATTAGTAACTATCTTTACTTCTCTTTTCCTGAAACCTGACATGGCCTCCGTTCCATTCTGTCCTGCTCCAGCCTCATTTACAGACACCCTCAACACCTTGCATAAGCCTGCTCCCTCACACAGACTTTCCTTTTCACCTCTCATCTCCAGTCCTCCCTCCAAACCACAGCTTGTGGCTGCTCCTGCGGTGGCTGCTCCATCCCCAGCTGAAGGAGCCTGGCTGTGCAGTCACTTGAGCTGGGATAGTGCCATCATCATACCCTCTTCTACACACATGTCCTCTTGTGATTCCCTAAATGCCTGTAAAAACCCAACAGTTCCTGTTCAGAACAATTCCTCTTTTATCGGAAAAGCCCTCAGCTCCAGCACATCCTTCCTCTTTCTCCCTGAAAAACCTCTCCTACCATAAATCACTTGCCTTGTGCACAGATACATGCCAGGAAACAGCCCCTTGACTGTCCCTGCTGTGGGTTTATGGCAGCGATGATGCTCCTAAGCCAGCTTTCCCCTGGCTGTCAGGCCAGCTGGGCCATCAGGTGCTCACATGCTGAGCACCGAGGGACAGTCCACCCCATGGCACCCCCCCCACTCAAGCCAGAGTAGGCTTCTCCATGTGACACCTAAGGCTACAGCAAAGAGCAGAACAGAGACAGAACCCAGCCCTGAGCACCAGCTCATGATCAGCAACCAAATCAACAGAGAGGTCCTTGGCACGGGAGAGGTCTGGGCAGCCCACGCCATGTCTGGCCAAAGTGCGGGCTGGCACATGCCTCAGTCCTTGCAGGCTGTCTGGATGCAGCCATCTGTTTCGGTGATGAGAGAGTTTGGCTGTGTGGACACAAGGTGAACCATGCCAGGGGGCCTCCAGGTTTTATTTCTTAGCACAGATGCGGCCTCAGAGTCAAGGAAGCTTTCAGTGTAGTCGACAAACACTCAAGCAAGACACGCACAACAGCCTCTGCAGTAAAGTGCAATGGATATGGAATGATGTTACTGTTTGAAGATTACAAGCAACTTTATTCCAGGATTGAGACAATGTGGTTTAAATACTCTCCCAAAAACTCAGTGAGTGACTGCTGTATCTCCATGTTTCATAGTCAGGATTTTATTACTTTGGGATAAGGACCTATTATGCCATGGAAGGGAATTCCGCATCTCCGTAATGCCAAGCAATGACTTTGCTCACATCATAGAATCATAGAATCATAGCATAGTTAGGGTTGGAAAGGACCTTAAGATCATCTAGTTCCAACCCCCCTGCCATGAGCAGGGACACCACACACTAAACCATGTCACCCAAGGCTCTGTCCAACCTGGCCTTGAACACCGCCAGGGTTGGAGCATTCACAACTTCCTTGGGCAACCCATTCCAGTGCCTCACCACCCTCACTGTGAAGAACTTCTTCCTTAGATCTAATCTAGAGTTCCCCTGTTTAAGTTTAAAGCCATTACCCCTTGTCCTCCCACTAGAGACCCTAACAAAGAGTCCCTCCCCAGCATCCTTGTAGGCCCCTTCAGATATTGGAAGGTTGCTATGAGGTCTCCACGCAGCCTTCTCTTCTCCAGGCTGATCAAACTACTGTTGCTTCTCCTTCATCTGCAACCTCCATTTCTGCACCTCCCGCATCTCGTACACAGTCCCAGGTCAGACTGTCAGACTCCAGCAGACCCTAACATCCTGATTATAGACATGTCGGGATTAAATTTAGGGTTTAGGTCGCTGAGATTGTAAAATGCTAAATGGAGAGTTCAGTGTGTCTCTGAGAGGGTGGACTTTAAAAAGGTATCCCTCAGGACATGGAGTGAAAGCAGCTGGATTCTTGCTGATGTGTTGAGCTCAGCATCAGAGGATTTCCTGAATTACAGAAGGCACTCAGAAACCATGTGGCTAAACCCAGCTACTGCGCTTGAAATGGAACCCTGACAAGGAAATGGGATTAAATTAAGATTAACTCCATTTTTTCCCACAAATCACCTGGAGGCAAGTATTCATTCTCACTTTAAAGTAGTCTGCCTACATTTAGAAAAATAATATTGGACCACAGGCGGGAACATCAATCTTTGTTTGATATTTATTCTACAATAGCTAGCTTGTCTTTCCCTCTCTGAGCACAGCCCGCTGTGTCTGAGCTGGGCTACAAAGCAGGGAGCACTCTTCCTCCCCAGATTCCCTCTCCTTTCCCAGTTGGAACTTGCAGCAGCTTCACCACTTCAGCTTGGTTTGGTGAAGGAGACTGGCAAAGTGGCAAAGACTGCTCATGGCCAGGGGCTCCATGGAGGTTCACGCAACCAGAAGCACATGTGGGGAAGGGGGACAGCAAATCCCACCTCTCTGTTTCCTAGCTAATGATGGGAGCTGTATTAGTTTGAGGATTGCTTATCTGGGATAAGTCAAGGAACAAGTCTGGAGCTTGCTCTTGTTCAAAGACATATATTAAAAAGAGGTGCCCCATTTTACTCTCGAAGTACCTTACTGAGCAGGTGGAGCATGAACCTCAATGGGGTGCTGAGAAGCAGCAAGTTGTAAAGGAGAAGTAGTGAGTGTTCACTAACTTGATGGGATGAAAAAAACCCAGTTCTTACACCTATCTTTGAACTCAAGGGCCTGAAAAGTTGGGCTTTATGAGCTCTTTGAACCGTGCTTTCCCAGGGCTGCAGGAGATGACACGGTGTTGCTCACTGGCAATGCTATTAAGCAGCCATGAAATACCACCAGCACAGTGCCTGGCTGCTCCCCCCAAGCCCTTTGTGGCACTGCTGCCCATCCAGGCAGGCCAACCCATGCTGAGCTCCATGTCTGTGTCCACTGACCACAGGCAATGCCTCAGAACATCACCTCTGTGCTGCTGCAGCATGGGTTGTCCCTGCCTCCTGTTTACTTGTAAGCATGAGAAGGGAGAGGGTACTGCTATAAATGAAATACAAGAAATTGGTTTCTTTCACACCATTTCATTGTTCCAGCTCCTGATTCGGCTCCAGGAGCTTGTCACTCCTTAGCAGGGATGGCTGTGTGACAGAAACAAAGTCTCTTTGTTTGCTGTGGGTCCCTGGGCCCTTCTGGGACCCGTCTCCTACTGAACTGCCTCAAATGCTTTTTTCTGCAGTAAGCTTTGAGATGGTTCCATTTCTTCCTCAGGGAGTTACCCTGCATATGACAGGTCCTTAAGATATATTATAACTATATTTCATACAGATGCAAAGAGGCTGGCAGCATTAAATTCAGATGGAGCCGTTAGTCACCAGAGGTTAGCAAGGATGAACATAATTTAATAGCTTGACAAAATTCTTGTTCTGTTTTTGCTGGAACTCCCAAGCTGTGGGTGAGAACATTTCAGGCCTGAGATCCAGACCTTGTCACTTCTGAGTAGCAGTGGGTACTACCCTGGGGGCATTGCTGGGAAGAAAGACTGACATACGATGCTAGTCTGGCAATGTGGGGGTAGCTATTATTTTCTGAAGCTTTTGCATCTATGTTATTTTATGCTGATCAGGAAAGCTCTGAGCTGAGACCAGCTGGTACTGATTTGCTTGGGGTTATTTCTGGTAAAAATTGAACAGTGCTGCACTCCATTCCCACAGACAGCTATTAAACTGGAGATGGTTATTTATTCATCGGTATTTCAGAGGTGTTCAGTTGGGAGCGAAGCCATACTCGGCTGGGCACTATCCACTTACACACACAGGGAGGTACAGTTCTCCATCCCCAGAAACCTAAACCTGAAGTGAAAGCCCCAGATGCAGAGTGCACTGACCTCGGGCTGTTATCAGATACTTCTCTCTATTATTTCAAAACCCATTTCTCAGCAATATGGTTTCTTCTTTTTTCCTCCCCAACTCAAGGAGAAGAGATGTCATATTACAGCAATTGCTGCTGACTGGAGTGGCGGAGAAGACACTCAAGACTCTGGGGTTGCTGGGAGTGGCTGCTTCTCTTTTCTGCATCAAATCATCCTCTGCCACATTATCATCTAATAAGGTCTCTGCACCCATTTGAGAGCTGTTTGACTTGGTAAAACACAGGCTAAACCATCTGTGGATATTCTCCTGGAGACGTGGCCCTTAGGCAGCTTTTTTCTCCTTATTGAGGGAAAGGGAGACTGCATGAGGCAGTGTTGGTAACAGACACATTTCTTTGAAGCAGTTCTTGACAAACCCACTCCCCTTCTCAAAGTCTGCACTAAAACTACTCATTGTGAACACTATGGTCAAGCAGAGCTCAGAGAACCTCAGCAGCTCAGCATCCCATGTGGCAGGTCTGGGGCAGGCCTGGACAGTTATTGGGGATGGAGAAAAACAGCACTTCAGAAAGACGAAGTGTCTCTGGGGACCTGGAGAGCAAAAGAAACAGCCACAATGCAACCCCCATTTACCTTTGCAAAAGAAATCAGCAGAGCGTAGTATCAAGAGGTTTTATGAGGCCACCTTGCTTTCTCTGTTAGCCTTGACTGCTTGATGAATTTAGCTGTTGTCCTCCAGTGCATGACAACATGCAAATAGTGAAATCCATGGATAGCAAATATCAGGATGAAGAAAAGCTTAAACTTAATGTAATGGTTGCTGTAATAATTTAAACCAAATTACAACTCATTACAAGGTTCCCTTGCTACAAATGTGGCAGAGGTCAGTGAGAGTCCCTTAAAATGCAAAATCGTAGGTTTTGTTAAATAAAAGCTTATCTGCAACACGGATTGACTGCTTTGGACAACACTACAATTTTTCCTATGAAGTTGTATGAACCAGAATAAATTGGAAGTGCGTTCAATCTGAATAAATTCTTTCAGTCAGTAATCCAAGAACAGAGATTTCCAAATGCTAAAACCAGGAAAATATCTTAGAGTGTCAGGAGCTGTCAGACATGAGTTCTAACTCAAGCTGAAACTCCAGTTGAAACTCAGGTCTGTCCCATAGTTACAACTGTGGCAAAGCTGGGTATCGAGGCAGTGCCTCTCTGGACACCCAGTGCACTTAAAGTCATTAATCTCCTGCGTGGTCCAGGAACATTGCAGCTTGTCATCATCACAGATGAGACAGTAGGGCTGGTTTGAGACAACAGACTGACTTGGTAGCAGATCTGAACATCTTGCCACCTCCATGATAACCTGACATACAGGAACTCTCCGGCTGGGAATACTGGACAGGTCTACATATTCCCCCAGGTAGCTCCTGCTGTAGTGCATCTCCTTCGCATGCCTGAATGTGTATGTGTTGATTAACATCTGGGGTGGAGTGCCCCTGAGATTCTCATGCCATTCTGCTCCTTCGGCAGTTGCAAAAGGGCTCAAATTGTACATAGATGTTTGCAAGCAGTCAGTACAAACTGTTCCTGCAGATGCAAAAATACTCATGTGGGACGGTATTTTGTACACAGTTATTTAAACCAGTTTTGTAAGTAGCTGTCATGGACATGACAGTCCAGAGCTGGGAAATCTATTATGAGCTGATTTATTGCCAGGCCACACAAGTTTCTGATCCCTGATTTGGCTGTCACAGGAAAGAACACCACAGACAGCTAGACTAACGCTTACTCCATCCTCCCTCCTTCCCAGACTCAACTTCCCTTATTTTTGCTGCAGTTACCAGTCCATCAAAACTCCTCTGGCAACAGGTCGGGTGTCATAGGAAGTGGAAGTGGTGTGTGTGATGACTTTATCCTGCTGAGCTGCACTTCGTGATTCTGGACACTCCTTGCGTAATGGTTTCCACCACACTGCACGTCATGCAGGACAGCGGGGCGGCTTGTAACTGAGAACTTGTATGACCACTGCAGTGGGGACTGCAGCTGGTGCAGGACAGCGAGCAACCATTCTGAGAGATCTGGTTCCCCATGTGAGAGATACCTGATGGTAAGATTAAAAAGAAAAAGTTTTTATTTTAAACACGCACTCTGTCATAGAGTGTCTATGGTGTCTATGCAACATTGGGCTGCATAAGAAATGGTTATTAAAATAACTTCACAGCACTCCCTCTGATAGATGCACAGCTCAGCAGCTCAGTGTATCCCCAAAAGCATGAACATGAGGCTATCTGCCTATCAACAGATGGATCACTTCAATTAGAAACTCTAGTAACCATCTTAGAAATAGATCCAAAGATTGTCAGAGCTGAATTTTTTTGCTTATGCTGCCAAATGAAGGTAGTCTGAAAAGTGGCTGGCTGTCCAGCTCTCGGAAAGCACTACAAAGGAGGAAACCTGACAGCCTGATGTCTGCCAAGTAGCGTTCCTGCTTTAGGATGAGTTTCAGTCCTGTAATTGCCATGTGTGTCTGCGTGTGTCTGTGTCTGTGTGTGTGAGGAGTCTGCTGAGACTGCAGAATGGGAGTCAAAGCCCTACCCACAGTCAGGCTGCATGTAGCTACCACCCTCCGTACGCTTTAAATAGAGATCTGGGACCACTGAGGCTTACATAAAGTGTCTCAAACAATTCCTCTGTGCTGTTATACTCCGAGCTGGGAAAACAGTCCCCTCATATCATGTAAGAGCTGTACAGGCCTGCTCCAGATGTGCCCATTTTTGGAGGGGATTAAGAGCAGTTTAAGTGTGCGGGGGCAGTGTGCAGAGCTCGTGCACCAGGGTGGACTCCATCTTTCCCACTTCTCCTGACGTGGAGCTTTCACACTTAGTTTTTCTTCACACCAATGCTGCTATATCTGAAGGTACAATGACTGCTATAATTCAATCACATCATTGATCTAAATAATTTCTGACAGCTTTAGCTTTACTTATCTACATTTATAAAGAACTATGTCAACTCTGGTAGCAGTTATAAAGTCCTCAAATACCCTCAGAAATAGCTGTCCATAACAAGCACACTGCGAAGTCTAAAGATTCTTTTCAGAATAAGCTTTTAAATGCAGAAATCCGTGGCAGCTTCTCAGGGAATGCTGTTTGCAGTGGCCAAGCACTTGATTTTAATGCTGATCCCTAATCCTACTTCGAGTAAATCAAAAGTGGAAGTAAAATTGTGCTATTACACAATTGCCAAGGCAGTCAATTCTGCTGTCAGCAGCTGCGGTGACTAAAGATCCCCTTAATCACAGACACAGGATGTCTGAGTGATACACGTCCGGTTAAAAGAACAAATACCAATGAGAAAGTGAAACACTGTCAAACATTTCACGTAAAACCTGAGTTATGTGGTGTGCAAGAGGGTCTGAGTCATAGTTACAGCACACTGTAATGTTAGATGTTGCAGACTGTGAATACGTGACCATTAGCATACATTCTGTCCCCTCATCAGGCAGAAATAATATACACAACTGAGTTAACCTGCCACATAGCTGCATTTTTTATAGTATTATGGCAATAGTATCTCCACTGAATTCCTGTGTGTAAATTTCTCAGGAATAGATAGGTGAATGACTATATATTTATTTTAATTATA